>NC_048300.1:12728049-12830015 GCF_013100865.1 Trachemys scripta elegans
GGGGAGAGGGATCGGAGCAGTCAGGGGACAGGGAGCAGAGGGGTTTAGATGGGTTGGGAGTTCTGGGGGGGGGCTGTCAGGGGGTGGGGAGTGGTTGGATGGGGCGTGGGAGTCCCAGGGGTCTGTCTGGGGGTGGGGGTGTGGATAAAGGTTGGGGCAGTCAGGGGACAAGAGGCAGGGAGGCTTAGATAGTCCTGGGGGGCAGTTAGGGGCAGGGGTCCCAGGAGGGGGTAGTCAGGGGACAAGGAACGGGGGGAGGGTTGGGAGGTCAGGGGGGGCGGGAAGTGGGAGGGGCAGGGGCGGGGCTAGGGCGGGGCTCCTCCCATCCTCTTTTTTGCTCGCTGAAATATGGTAACCCTAACACACCTGCCTCTTAGGTTTTGCAGAGCTCGCCACCTTCGCCCCCACCCTCAAGCCATGGGCTTTGTGCAGACTTGGGGCCAGGGATTGGGAGGGGGTCTGCAGATGAATCAGGGCACATTTAAGGGTGGCGACCCAATTTGTTCCAATGTCTGGAGTCTGGGTTTACCGTAGAGTAGCCCTGCCCAGAATATTTACTCAAGTTTAGTCTCCTTGAATGTAATAATTGCTGGAGGTGTATGCAAGAGAATACCAGTGTTACTCCTGTCATTGTAGAAACCTGCATAATTACTGGAGCAGCTTATTAAAAGCATATTCATTGGCACTGTACTCAAAATAGTCACGTAGCAATTTTTACTTAACTGATTGCGTAAAATAGTTACTTGTGATTTACCTAATTTTGGACAGTAATTTGAAGTACTGAGACATAGTGCAAGAATTGCTTTGTGTGAATTACTTCGAGGTTAGTCATGTCCAATAAATATTGTTTTTCACTCAAAGACAGTATTACAAATAAATAGATATAAGCAGAAGTCAGTAAGGGCCAGATCATTCTCTCTGTCTCCACAAATATAGAAAACTCCGCCCATGGAGTGAGCAGTGCCTCTTCCATAGAACAACTGAGCCCTCTGTGGTATCCCGCAGGAGTCCCTCTGTGAGTGCATAGCAGGAATTGAGATCCATAGAGTTTGGGGGCAGGAGAGGATGGAGTTGGGACCAGATGCTTTCATTCCAGCTGGTCCCTGGCTATCCATGCAGTTATCCTTTTAGGAGTTAATGCTGCTTCCCAGTGGATCTCTAGGGTCTGTGGGGTTGTGAAGTTCTACTCCTGGCCTACTCCAGGCCTGCCTAAACCATCCCACCTGAGGTAATAATTTCTGGAAAACTTAATGATTCTCACTGAGCTTTTATGGTCCAGTAACTTTAAATAAATCTAGGGGTCCATGTTTTGGGTAGTGGCTGAATACACCAGAAAATCTGCATGAAAGCCACAGAGTGGCAGCTTTCTGGCCCCACTGTGTGTCTCCCCCACAAACCAGTGCAGTTCTGGAATCCAGGCTCTTGAGTCACGGAGGGCCCTTGTGAGATGGGGGTAGGGTGTATTGTCTGTATGTTTCAAAGACACCAGCATGTCAAAGTCCTTTTTTTTTTATTTCATTAGGACATCACCAAACAATAAAGCATAAAAGAAAATATCAGACTTTGTCCTTAGATTTCTCTGAAGGTTCACTGGGGCTGCTTTCCAAGTCCATAGTAAAGTCTTAACTCAACTTTCTCTCTTTTTCAAAACCTAATTTCACAGTCTTGAGGTTTGTTTCTACCAAGATAAACTATTTACCAACATGCATTATGATTATATTAAACAACATGCTTTATTTTCCTGATATGTTGGTTCAGAGGAATAAGGTCTTCAGAGAAGCCATGAGACCAGAACTTACTATGGTGATGTAACTGACCCTTAACATTATCTTCTTGTTAACTATTGTATCTAAGAAAAAGTTTAGTAGCCAGAAGAACTTTGCTGAAGTCAGTTAAGCAAACAAATTTTTATAAACCTCAACTGAAGAAAAAATATGTGAAACTGTTTTCCATTCGGATGCAAAGTTGCACTTCTGCTACACAAGTTTCAAATGATGATTAATAAGAAGCAAAACTTGTACAAAAAAGCGAAGTTGTACAAAAAAAGTAACTGCTATCCTTGTAATATAAGTACTGCTATATCGTATCACACCAAAATTCTGCCTAGTCAACTATCCTGATTCTGGCCTACTCATATTATATGACTGAAAAGAAAGTGCAAACAACCCCCTAATGGCTTAACCTTCTAACACAGGAATTTTCTTATATTTTCTATCTAATTCTTTATATAGTATATCTTAATATTTTGTTTGCTTTGCTTGACAACCATTGTGTATTGAGCAGGTGTTTTAACTGAGCTGTTTACAATAATACCCAGGCCTTTAAAAAAAAAATCCTTAGTGATTACAATTCATTTAGGACCCAGCAGTGTGTATTGAGACCCTAGAATTTTTTTGTCTTCCTCTGCAGCAGGGGACATAGCTCACATGCTAGTTTGAACTAGAGTAAATGGTGGTTTTTCTGTAACTTGAAGCTTTTAAATCAAGATTTGAGGACTTCAGTAACACAGCCAGAGGTTATAGGCCTATTGCAGGAGTGGATGGGTGAAGTTCTGTGGCTTGCGACATGCTGAAGGTCAGACTAGATGATCATGATGGTCCCTTGTGGACTCAAAATCTAGGCATCATAAGGAGTTCAAATTATTTCTTCCGATGTGTGTTACCTTGCTTTTGTCAACAATGAATTTCATTTGCCAAACTCATTCGCCTACCATAGCTTTATTACATCCCAATAGAGTTCTCTACAGTTTACGGTAATCTCAACTAATCCTAAGAATTTTGTATCATCTCCAAATTTTGCCTTATGCATAGTTCAATGAAGTTCTCTGCTCAATGTGCAGCAGTGATCAAAAAAGCAAATAAAATGCTAGAGTGCATAAGGAATTATATTATCGCCTGAGATAAAGCAATTAATCCTAGTCAACCCATCTCAAAAAAAGGCATAACAGAAGTGGAGGGGGTTCAGAGACAGGTGAAAAGAATGTTTAGAGGTGTGGGAAAAAAAACTTCTTAGATAAAGAGCAATTGAAAAGATTGGAACTGTTTAACTTAGAGAGAGGCCATAATAGATGTATACAAAATCATTAACAGTATAGGGAATTAATTTCTATTCACCCCTTTCGCATAGTATAAAACCAGGAGGCCATTCTCGGAAATTAAAAGGTGAAAAATTCAAAAAGCCAGAAACTTTACCAGGTTCTTTGAATATTAACTTGTTCCTGAATAAGTAATAAGTAATATATGATGTAGTATGTTAATGTTTTATTGTAGATTTGCCTTAATAAAAAAATAAAAAAAAAACAAAAAAACAAAAGTTTTTGTCTAACAAATGCAAAATTAACCTGTGGAACTCTTTGCCAAAGGATAACATTGAGGATTAAACATTTATATGGAGAACAAGAATATCCAGTGTTGTTATAGTAACCACCTACAGCAGGATTTCTTGCACCTCTGTCTGAAACAGCTGATAGTGGCCGCTACAGGTGACAGGATATTAAATGTACCACTGATACTTATCCAGTATGGTTTTTCTTAAAATAGTTTTTGGTATGATGTGTCTCCCATGGATGATGAACTTTAATTGTGCTATAGGCGTTGTTACTTAATTGCCCAACTATCATTACTGTTTCAACAAATTCCTGTCTCTTACTTAGGACAGGTGGCTCTTAACTTGGTCCTATTGTGTGTTTCAGAACTAGCTGTTCCAACAAGCAATTGTTGAAGGTGTTGAGCAAATGCTTCTCTAAACTTTGTGCCATTGTGACATACTCTATGACCAGTACATATGTGAATAGCTGAGGCAACCCATAATTACTATTTTGGGTTAGTTTTCTCAAAATGCTCTGCCCTGCTAAGCTACCTTATCCCCACTAAATGAATTTGCCCTAGTTCTCTACCGCATTCCATGTTTTGGTGCCATTAGCCCTGTCCTAGCACACAAAAAGGCCTTGTCCTCCCAATTGTTCCTCCTCTTACACCTGGGTCCTCTGCTCCTCCCCGCCTGTGAAAATAGCAGCTGAGGCCCTGCTCTGGTCCCTTACCACCTTCTCCCCTCCCACCAGCAGTGTCTGGACAGCTCACCTCATCCCCATCTCCTTAAAGAAGCAGTAGCACTTTGGCCACTGTGGTCCTCGCCTCCCCTTCCCTTTAAAAAGAGAGATCTGGGGCTTCTAGGTAAAACTTCCACTCCTTGCCGGTGTCAAGCACACAACTTGCTGCTGGGATGGCAGGGAAATTTTGGCAGAGGTCTCACACACATGCAGAGCCCACAGTGGCTGCCTCAGCCCCACACTCCAGTAGAAGCACCAGCGCTGTGCATTTTCAGACTAGGAAGGTATCAATACATTAGCTTACACTCTATATGCATTTGTTAGGTTTTCTTTGCACTCAAGTGGTTTTTCAGAGGTGGCGGCGGTTTTGTTTTGTTTTTTAAATGAAAACTTAGGTTTTGCAGAATTGATGGCACTTGCCCAGAAAAGATTCATACTCATATGGGTGCGTGGATTTTTCCTGTCTAGTTTTTGCTATGTGTTTAGGATAGTACAACTGGAGCAAGGCTCAGACTCCTGGATTTATGTAGCACTGCACAACAAACACTGTGGAATCTTGAGTCCTAGTAAATTACTAAAGGTGGCCAGAATAAACTAACCTACTCAGCTGTCATTAAAAAGAAGAACAGGAGTACTTGTGGCACCTTAGAGACTAACAGGAGTACTTGTGGCACCTTAGAGACTAACATTGTAGAGCATTACAATCCATGATCATTGGTGCTTTGCAGTGATTCCTGCTTTGTTTAGTCTATGCATGACTCTCGGATCCCTAAGATGATGTTCAAATTATTTTGATGCCAACACAAAAATGAGATCGACAATGTGAAGGCAATAGTGGAGGTCTGTGAGTCTAAACATGTTCCTGGTGCATTAAACGCTGCTAACAGCTTTCCTCAAAATTGCTATTTTACTCTGTCAGTGACAAATGCTACCTTGAGAAGGCTTCTGTAATTTTAAATTGTCAAGACTGAGGATTGTGATGTCTATTTGCCATGCGCCAGGAACTCCAGAGATGCAGCCATTCTAGAAAAGCATATGCATCTGTTACCATTAAACTATTCTTCCACCTGTCATCTGTGCAGAATCTTGGCTCTGTTTCAGGCCTTTGCATAATACCGTGGGTGAAGCCCTGGAATCCATTGATGATTCAACCATTCCAGCCTGTTATGTAGTATCCGTTTTTAAATCTGTAAAAGTTTCTCCTCGAGGAAAAAGCCTTGTAAGGAGCTGCATTTTATACTAATGCATTCTCTAGCCAAGTGGAGTGTTTTGCTGAGTCAGAATGACTTAACTTCATAGAATCATAGAATATCAGGGTTGGAAGGGATCTCAGGAGGTCATCTAGTCCAACCCCCTGCTCAGAGCAGGACCAGTCCCCAACTAATCATCCCAGTGAGGGCTTTGTCAAGCTGAGCCTTAAAAACCTCTAAGGAAGGAGATTCCACCACCTCCTTAGGTAACCCATTCCAGTGCTTCACCACCCTCCTAGTGAAAAAGTTTTTCCTAATATCCAACCTAAACCTCCCGCACTGCAACTTGAGACCATTACTCCTTGTTCTGTCATCTGCTACCACTGAGAACAGTCTAGATCCGCCCTCTTTGGAACCCCCTTTCAGGTAGTTGAAGGCTGCTATCAAATCCTGCCTCATTCTTCTCTTCTGCAGACTAAACAATCCCAGTTCCCTCAGCCTCTCCTCATAAGTGATGTGCTCCAGCACCCTAATCATTTTTGTTGCCCCCTGCTGGACTCTTTCCAATTTTTCCACATCTTTCTTGTAGTGTGGGGCCCGAAACTAGACACAGTACTCCAGATGATGCCTCACCAATGCCGAATAGAGGGGATGATCACATCCATCGATCTGCTGACAATGCTCCTACTTATACAGCCCAAGATGCCGTTAGCCTTCTTGGCAACTTGCATGTAACTGAATTAGTGGACCATGCCATGTCTTTGTTGAGAATTCAGACTGTCCCCAATTACTAACTCTGAATTAGAGCATCATAAAGTGTCTGTCCATTCAGTCACATTCTGCAACTTGCCAAATCAAATGTCAACTTCTCATAAATTCCGTGTCTCATAAAACTGATATAACAATTTCCTGAATGACAGAATTTCTGGGAGACACTTTCTGAACTGAGAATAATAATGTCAATATCACACATCACGGAACTGAACAAGCTAAAGTCCTTTTGAGTGATAGGGCATAATCTGCTCCTCTCCCCCTTCCCTCCCCCCAACATTATACATTGTCAAAACACTGGGATGAATGATTAGTAGAGATGCTGCAATATCCATATTATTATTTATTATTTGTATTGCGGCAGCACCTAGGAGACCTGGTCATGGACCAGGACCCTGTTGTGCTAGGTGCTGTACAAACACAGAATAAAAGACATGCCCTGCCCCCAAAGAGATTACAATCCAAGTATAAAATAAGAGACAACAGATGGTAAAAGGTTGAGGGGGGGTACAAGGAAACAATGAGACAATATGAATCCAAAAGTCCATGTGTTCATTGGAAATAATCAGAAAATATATCCTGCAATTAGATGTTGTGAGCCATGCCAATGTTACTTTTACTTAGGCATCTCATAGGCACTCAGGGTTTGTTTGTTGATTTAGTGCATTTAGTGCATTTTCACCTGTATAAATGCTGAAACGTTGGGAAATATCTTCCTTCTTTATAAGTCTCTCTCTGCATAGTGCCCTCAATCCCTGTGTCTCCAGTGATTTTGAGGTTAGTAGTTATACTCCATGTGTTGCCTTCTCACTCCCCACTTACCTTAATTTGAGTCGGTGCTGAATTCACTGTGTGTAATGGCAGATGGAGCAGCAACTGCGTTGGTACTTCTGAATGCTCATCTCACTTTCAGGTGACATATTCTTTGACATATCAATGGCCAGCCAATGGGAGATCGAGCATAGCAGCTGAATTTTTCCCTTCTATATACTGGTTTATCTAGACAATTGGCATTGTAAGAGTTTCAGAATTTACAGTCTGATTTACAAAACAGGTGGTGTTTCTCCAGGTTTATGATCTTTCCCAAACCTCCCACATCATATGCTGTTGACTGACCCTAAAAGTTTTCCAAAGGAAATTATTTCAAGTCATGTGTGGATGTCAGGGAAGTTCCAAGCATGCTAGAGTGCCATGTTAGCTACAAATAGCAAGTAGGGATGGGTTCTATTCACCCCAAAAACCTTTGATTCAAGTTTAATTTGGTGCAGGGACATTATGTTTATAATGGTATCCACTGGGATATATAACAGATACTGTTTCTGGAATCTTGGAGAGTATGCAGGGGTAGAAGCTGAGATCCCCTTGTCCCCTTGATCCCCTGAGAGAAATCTTGAATAAGTATGTGGTGAGTGTCTACATAATCTTCCAAAGTTAATTTAATGGTAGAACATTCTCCTTAGTTCATCTATATCCTATATGATGTCTTTTCTTGTGTAGTGTTGTCTTTTGGCCTATACAACTTATCTTCCGCCTTAATATTGTCTGTGAGTATTAGGTTACCATATTTAAAAAATAAAAAAAGAGGACACTCCACGGGGCCCTGGCCCCGCCCCTTTCCCACCCCCGGCCCCACCCAAACCCCACCCCTTCCCCGCCCAACTCTGCCCATTCCCCACCCCTTCCCCAAAGTCCTTGCCCTAACTCCGCCCTCTCCCCTGAGTGCCCCGCATTCCCCCTCCTCCCTACCAGCCACGCGAAAAGGGCTGCCCGAGTGCTACCGGCTTCACAGTTTGCCGGGCAGCCCCCAGACCCTGCACCCCCGGCCGGCGCTTCCCCAGCGCAGCAGATACAGCGATCTTATTCCTGGCTGGAAAATCTCAAATCTCTCATTGTGAAGATTGCAAAGTGTTGTAAGAGAGTAGGAGGTTGCTCCTCCACCCAATGGGGTTGGTGGCAAAACTCCCATGTATTTTACTGGGAGAAGTGCCAAATTCAATATTCTATACTCGAGCATTTTCTGTAGACAGTAGCATCGTCACTCAAATAACTATTCAATATAATCAGTCCTGCTGAATACCTGTGGCGGTGTGAAAGGGAGCTGCAGTAAAACCATAGCTGTGTTGGAGTTGAAATAAGTTACAGCTCATACCAAGTCATTTACACTCAAAACAGCTTCTCTCCTGGATATATATTCTAATGACGCTTTTTGTATTTGGAACTGGTCCAAGACATTTCTAGCATGATAGTCATTCATCTCTAGGTTCATAGTATTAAGTAGAATGGTTCATGTTCAGGACACTTCTCAAGACTGGGCTACGTGGATCTGGAATAATTCTACCATATAGTAGATATGCTGGATTATCACTTGTGCTTGACTATGGAAAAGTGTTGAAATCTAAAGCAATTTGTAGAAATGACAGGTCCCAATTAATATGACAATTCCCTGTGTAAGTACTATTCACACCTGTGTGTCTGATTCCTCAGAAGGCATATGCTTTCGTGAGTTTGTACTGTGTGCCTAGAAGTTTGGCTGTAGTTTGATTAAAGTTCACTAGCATAGGGTAGTCCCATATAAAATTTGTGCTTGCGGGAAGTGCAGAGGAAGAGTTGCACAAACTTGATGCACAGAGCAAACAATTAATACTGTTCACTTAGAGTAACATTTTTCAAAATTATTGAAGGGAGATAGGCTCCTAAATCTCATTAAAACCCTCAGCAACAAGTCTTAGAACCTCACTCAGGCTCACAGTGCTCCTGCTGCAGGACTAAAACAGCAGTCCAGATGTTTGGGTTGGAGCCCGGACTCCAAGACCCTCCCCCTCAAGAGGTTTGAAATCCTGGGCTCCCGCCCAAGTCCGAACATCTACACTATTATTTTCAGCCCTGCAGTGCGAGACCAAGTCAATTGATCCGGGCTCCGATATTCACTGCCATGGGTCTTTTTTTGCTGTGTTGATGTATGGGTTAGGCTCCTAAGTCACTTGGGCATTTCTGGAAAATTTTACTAGTCTATATAGGCTGTTTCTCTATTGGGTATATGTTTTCTCTGAGCCTTCAGCAGGGACCATTCTCTTACATACAGTCGAGGGCACTGTAGACATACTGTGACCATATATGACTCTGCTTTTCATTGACTGAGCTTCGCTGTTTAGGACATGAGTCAATGATACTTTCTTGTTCCTAGTCAAAATACCTGCTGCTGTAACTCTTGTTTTGGCAACTTGTAGATACAACAGTTCTATGATCATCCCTAACTTACGCTATGTCTACACTACCGCGGGAAGTCAACCTAAGTGACACTGCTCCAGCTATGTTAATAACGCAGCTGGAGTTGACGTAGCTTAGGTCGACTTACTGCAGTGACTACACCACGCTGGGTCAATGGGAGATGCTCTCCCATCAACTTAACTTACTCCTCTCGTTCCCAGTGGAGTACCAGAGTCAACCGGAGAGCGTTCTGCCATCGATTTAGCGGGTCTTCACTAGACCCGCTAAATCAACCCCAGGTGCATCAATCGCAGCAGCGTTGATTCCGCGGTAGTGTATAGCCTTAGTAACAGTATTCCTGTTAAAGAGTCTGGCATATCTGATCTGAACTGACATCCTGGATGATTGTATCAGAAATGATTCCATGTCATTACAGTACAGGATACCCTATCTCTTAAGCAGTACTAGTGGAGATCAATGGAAGCATATGGAGCTGTGTCAATAACACTTTTAATCATTGGGTCTTCTGATTGAAGTTATTTCAGGTTTTTTGTTTTGTTTTCTTTTGCTTTCAAGGAGGATAATGCCTGATCATGTAAGATTCAGACTTACAATCCCTACTTGTTGTGGAACTAAACTATTTCTTAAGGATATCAAGGAATAGGTTTCTAGGGAAGGTATTGGGTGCGGCCTTTGTCCTAGAAAGTTTAAGTAGATCCACATCAAATTCCTTGAGACTCAATCTGCATCTTGATGGTTTTCCTTACAGGACAGAACTATCATCAGCCACTTGAGACAGTGATGAGCAATAAATGTTTTCCTTTAGTGCTAGGGAGAAAATGTCCATCTAAGCCCCAGGTATTCTGCCTCTGACTGAGAAAGCTCACTCTAGATAGCATTTGGATTACATCGGTAATAATCACTGTCTTCTCATCAGCCTTCTGCCATAGGAATGCACTGTCATAGGTGTCTGTGTGCATTTGGAATGGCTTCTTGAAATCTGTGAAATTCTGAACAGATGTAGAAATCATGTGATTTATTGTTTTCATCAAATATTTCTTGATGTTGCATATCCCTCTTGAATTCTGTTTTCTCCCTACTAAAAGCTACAGATAGATCAACCAGATTCACATAGTCTTTGATCAATTTCCTATAATAACCATTAAATCCCAGCTATTAGCAGATCTACATTATATCCCTCAGTTGAGGGAAATTAGAGAGTTTCATCTTTTTTGGGATCAGATTTTATCCCTTCTAAACAAGACATGGTTTGCAGAGAGCTCTTTTTCTCATCTACATAAATGACACTAGAGTTGTGATAACCAGTCCTGTTTCCTTCAGTATGAGGAGGTCCCATTGCTTCTGCAAATGCTGACCAAACATTGTAGAACCTACAACCAAATAGGCAAATGAGAGGGGATTTTTAAACCAGGTATGCCAATACAACGTTCATTAGATTATTAAAGGTGCTGGGAACATTTCAAAGTCCATGAGCATAACATTGAAATGATAATGCCCTGCTTGTAAGATAAGTACTGTATTATCTCTTAACTCTCCATGTATAGCTACATGCCAATAGCCATGCAGGAGGTCTAGCATCAATTAAGGAAAAATGATTTGCAATAGCAAGTCCAGGCCATAATCCACTTCATGACTAAAATAAGCCTCCTTTAACCATTATTTTGTTATGTGTTCCAGCGTCAGTGCAGTAGTTTTGCTCTTTCCTTGTTGAATTACTAATATTGGTGTTGCACAGAGGCTATTAAAGGGTTCAATTAGGTAGTGATGCTGTCTTTAAGTAATCTGTGTCTATTATCTTCAGCCAAGCTGATGAAGCCCTATAAGATTGGTGTTGCCTGTCCTGTGTTAATTGTGTGTCACTTAAGGTGTCTCCCTCCATCCCGGACATAGGCAATGAATTCCTTCAGGGGGCAGAGCTTAGGGAACAGCCTTCATGTTGGCATCTCCCACTGGCTAACTTAGGTTTGGAACTCCCTGGCATGCTGGCTTTTGTGAATCGCAGTCTTAGGCTCTTATCTTGTCCCATTTATTGTATAGGGAGCTTAAGTGCCTAAGTCAGGCTTCATGAATGGCAGTGAATTTATAGGTCGCTGAAAGTGAGACATGGCAAAGTTCAGTGTTGCGACACCTACATGTCTTTGTGAATCTAACCCTTGGTTATTTGACTAGTAGACTGGATACTACTGGTAGCGTTTATGGGTGGCATTTAAATGCCTTGGCAGAGATGACCGAGATCCCTTGCACAGATCAATTGAAGATATCTAGTCTTCAAAGGGCAGGCTAATCCGTAGCCAGTATAGGGGGTTTCAGTTTGGTCTGGGGCAGAAGTGTTGAAAAGGCAAAGCTTGCAATAGTGTGAGAATTAGCTTCTCTGGTATTAAAGATGGTGGTGGTTCTTGGGCATTGTTTTTAATCCAAAATAAAATGACAACCCTGGTTTACAAGACCTGTTCGTAACAAGATAACACACTGTCTGCGAAAGGCAGAAATACTGACAAAATACAATGTCTCTCCTTTTTTTAAGTGTTCTTATAGGTAGGGCACATGCCACTAAAAATTGCATTCTGATCCAATAAAAAATATTTGGAAAAATGCAATTGAAATGGAAAGAAAGGGAGAGATTGCATCAATTGTGGATACTTGCTTGCCTCTGAAGTACTGTGTAGTATAAGTGTCTGACTTTAGAAAGTTTTTTTTTTATATATGGGGTAGCTGCTCCCATGAATTACCCAAGGCTTGTGGGGAGAAATTCAGGTTTGTTGTAGGGGAGTTGTGAATGTAGCTCTTTTACCTCTGTCATTTTGAAAAGGCTTGCAAACACCAAGAGTTTTGTGATTGTCATGTAATCACCAGTGAGATTTTTTTAAAGTTACACAACATGTTCTCTGTCTTTCATAAGCGTCAGAAGTTTCAAAACATATGAGGGATGGGTATAGCATCAAGTGATTCTGCAGACACCTGCAGTTGAGGGCATTGGGTGGGGTGAGTGAGAGAGAAGAAATTGTTAGAGTCCAGCAGTTCTTACTCTGAAAGGGAATCAAGTGAACTTTGCTCTGCTGTGTGAGGCATGGGTAAATAAAGTGAGAAATGCAAAATGAAAGTAGGCGGGAAGGAATTAAGGCTTGTCTACACGGCATCAGCAAAGTGCACTGTAGAGGGATGTGATTTGCAAAGAGCATTAACGTGATCTGCTCTCACTGCCTCAGGTAGACTCTGCTGGCACACTCTAAAAGGTATCCAGTTTCAAACAGGACTACATTTACATGAATGAAGTAGCGTTTAGAGTGCGCCAGCAGGGACTACATGGGGCAGTTGGAGCACAGCACGTTAGTGCACTTTACAAATCACTCCCCTCTGGCATGGCTTGCCGCACCATGTAGACAAGCCCGTGTTGACAGCTTTCTAATTCTACAAGCCTTGCTGTGTTCATACGTTTAAGAAAAGGTTTCATAGCTCTGCACTTGTCTAATGCCTGTACTATAATGTTTCTTTGAGACTATACTCGCGGCAAAGAATAGTGTGAAACTATTGAATGAGGGCCAGATCCTCAGCTTTAAAGGAGGTAGGCTGATTTACACCAGCTGAGGACCTGGCCTGAATTTTTAGCTATGAAGTCCTTTGTGTGTGTATGTGTGTGATACAAGCCAGGCGGGATAAATCCAACCCCAGCATTACTAGTGGTGCGTGGGGCCCACAGTTCAGTGCGCTCTGCAGGAGCCACTACGGCTGTATCAAGAGAAAAGATTAAGACTGCAAGCGTTGCCCTTTTCCCTCTGCGTCTGACTGGCATTTGGGTTGGGGACAATGAAAAAGAAAGTAGAGGATTCCGGATGAGAGAGCAGGGGACCTGCAGATCTGGGGAATGCTGCAAAATCATTGTCGGAATCTCCTATCGCTGCCCAAGTGGCTGGAGATGCCTTTGAAGATACTTACCTGCCATTTGTATGTTTTACATTTCTCCCCAACCCCAACTACCACAGTGGCCCTTGGAACAGAAGGCCATAAGAGCTTGGGGAAGACAATGTTCCTGGCTGATGTCCAACTTAACTACCTGGCATCACAGCCCTATTGATTTCAAGTAATGTCTCGGTTGGAGCCCTTCATGGCATGTAGCCATTTGAACAGTGCTTGTTTGACCAGCAAGAATGGGATTCCAAGGAATGGATAGTAAAGGGCACCCGCTGCCCAGTGGATTGCCAGATGTTCTTTTCCACTACAGAGTATGTAATCTCTCTGGGTAGGAGCTCTCTAGTCAGAAAAAAGGACCAGAATTCTTGTGACAAGACTGCTTGGGCTCTCTGAGGTATGCCTGTCTATAAAACAATCTCTTGCTCAGAGTGCAGACTGCACAAGATAAGTAGAAGAGATGGGATCTTTTTCATTTCTTCAAAGCTCTGATCTCATGGAAGCAACAGTGGACTTGCTGGGGGCAGAATTCTTTATTGAATTAGTGAAGGGTGTTGTGATGGAGGCAAATGAGAAACAAATTGCCACTAAAACCCCACCCCCACTGAGGAACGACTGCCCTGGGTCATTTGTCCTCTGGGTTGGCGCTTTAGCCAGTGTGTTCTCTACCAGTGGCTAAATATTCCCATTTCCTACTAGATCATTTCTCCTAGGTTTTTTCTCTTTCTTATTTTTGTGATTGTGGTCAGGCCACCTTGGAGATGGCTCAATCTTGGAGGGACCCAGACTAGTATGAAGCAGTGGAGTTGCAGCACAGAGGAAGAGAATTGGAGATGTGAAAAGCTGCATGACATTGGATCTGACCTGCCACACTACACAAGTTTTAAATATAATCCCACAGCTGTGGGTGAAGGAGAGGACGGCTCCTTCAAAGCTGCTACCCTTGTGTCCCTGCTCTGGGATTTAAGGTGACAATAATAGAAATATGTTTTCACTTAGATCAGCTGTGCACATCATGTAGCTCACAAACTGCCTCACCTTATTTTGTGGTAGGTTTTATCAATGTCAGGACATGGCATGGAGATCTCCATTGGTGTTGCAAAGGCTGACCTTCATGGTTGGAGGCCAAACCTCAGTACTCATCCTTTAATTTTCACACAGTTAATCACAATGTGCAGCTGACCCACTTATGTGACCACACTGGAGTGGATGGTACCATGGTACAATAGCTTCAACCATCACAAGAGAGCTACAAAAATTATTCTGTTTGATTACTGTTGAGAACTGCAATGCAGTAAATGAGCCAGTTCTGAATGAGTCAATATTGGCAAAATGTGTAATCCTGGATGAGGAACAAATAAACCCATCTCAAAGACTGATACAATAAATACTTTACATACATTGAAGAATGCAGAACACTTTGCAACATTTAAACCCGACAGAGAGGGAATGTGTTTGTTTGTTTTTTTTAAATCTTCCAGTTCACTAAACATTTTTGAAGCTTGTAGTGGTGGGGCGGTTGTCCCTCTCCCTCTGGGTTGGAGGGAGGCCACACTGTCTCACTTCGTCATCAGGGCCTCCATCTCGCATCAGGGGGATCAGCGTCGGCATTAGCATCCTGACCACTTTAACGGGTTGTGCAGCCAACCGTCTAGGGCCCTTGGATGTTTCAAGCAGGGGCTGCACCCACCTTAGTCTATGGCCTTGGGGCCCTTGGGGCAAGGGCTCGGGCCAACACCAGCATTAAGTAGCTCCAAGCCCTTTGGCCCAGGTCAGAGCGACCCTACCAGTCAATTAGCACTGGCCTATGGAGGCAGAGACACTGCAAACCCAGTAGTCAATCAGTTCTGGGCTCTTGTAGCAGAGCCAGAGGAAACCCCACAGGTAGGACATCCTGGCTCCAGCAGACAACCGACGGGCACAGGCCACTGGGCCTGGTGAGGGGAGGCTGCCACCCCAGGGGTGGGGTGGCTGGTGGGGTCCGGGCCTACCCTACTCTATCAGATCCCAACCCAGAGCCCTAACAGTGGTGGAGTGGTCTGCCACTGGGTCAGCAGGGATCCCAATTGTAACATATTGGCCATGCCTCAGGCGAAACTGCAGCCAGTCTAAGGTCGACTGTCTCTGGGCCACTTCCTCCCCTCCCCTTGGGGTGTACATGGAACAGCAGGGCGTCCTCCGCCTCCTCTGGGTAGGTGGCCTGTAGCAGTCCTGGCAGGTCCGTGGCAGGAACGGGCTCCCCAGCGGGCAGGACATCACTGGGTTCAGCAGCAGATCAGCAACCGGGAGCGAGCAGAATTCGGCTGCCTCCTTTGGTGTCTCAGCCCCAACTGAGCGGGAGGCCCTGCCCTTTATACTTCCTGTCCCAGTGATGTACTTCCGGTGGGAGGAGCGAGGCAGGCCTGGCTCCGCCCACTTGTGCACGGAGGGTGGTTCCTCCCCTTCTCTCACACCGCCTCACTACATGCTAGATATTCTTCTGAATTTCCATATTCTTAGCAGCACAGATAGACGCTGTAGGTATTGATAAGATCCATATTTCTGATCATGTTTCTACATCAATTTTGATTAGTATTGATTTAGCCTGTCAAACCTTCATCTTGGATGTTTAGTCATTCAGTGACTTGTGACCCAAAATTTGTTACATTTATAAACAAAGGGTTTATAATAAGGTTACAATCCAATATGAGGTAGAGACAAATTCCTCAAGAGCAAATCAGGGTTTGTGTGTGTATATAAAATATATGTGTATGTGTATATAGCTAGAATTCATTCTCTCTCTCTTTCAAGTAAAAATTATAAAATTTTCATAAATAAAATTGAGCATCAGCAGCATTAGCACCATTATTGATTTTTGCCCTTTCTGTTATTTTTTTTAAGTGGATCTATGCATTGCTCTTGGTGCCTGCAAAGCCTTCAATCAGTGTCCAGTGGACACTGTCCAGTGTCCAGTGGACACTTTTCTATACACAGGAAAAAATTTAATTTTATTACATGGACACAAATAACAGCTCTTGATTTCAACATTGGCATATTCTGCAATCTCAATTTTGTAAGCTAACTCAAGGTACAAGCCTAAGTTACCCCCTTTCCTGTTATTGCTTGTCTTATTCCTAGAACCTGTCACAATGACTACAGCATAAGAAGTAATCCTCCTTAAATTTAGGATTTGCTGGGTCTAATGCTGTGGTGATATACCTCTGCTACTCTATAGGAAGAGATTGTGTCTAAAAGCCTGAGATCTTGAAGCAAATTATTTTTGGTTTTAAGGCCAGCTGAAATGTTTTAATCACAAATTCTTATTTTGCATTTTCAGAAAAATGGCATCTCAAATGGAGGGCTCTACAAAAGGCCGTTTAATGAACACTTTGAACAAGCACCAATGTATGTTGCTGTTTTGACTTATTTGGGCTTTGGCGTTGGAACAATATTTGGCTACCTGCGAGATTTTATGAGAGCCTGTGGATTAGAAAGATGTAACCTTGCTGCAGAAAGAGAAGAACAAAAAGTATGTATGAAAAAAGTTTGTGTATTGTGTTAAGGGCTTTCCCTTCGCTCTCTCCTGGTTCTTGTCATGCAGACAGGAAGCAGAAGACCAGAAATCTGAAGTGCAGACAATGAGATGTTTATTGGGGTTAATCAAGCAAGGATATCCATAGCTCTGTATGCCGCAGAGTCTCTGTTTTTCCCACCTCCTCCTCCTTCCCAGGCTTAATTATACCTATAATTAGGGTGACCAGACAGCAAATGTGAAAAATCGGGACCAGGGTGGGGTAATAGGAGCCTATATAAGAAAAAGACCCCAAAATCGGGACTGTCCCTATAAAATCGGGACATCTGGTCACCCTACCTGTAATGCATGTGTAACCCACACACCTCCTGGGTGTGGTGTTCTGTCCCATCTAGTGACACCGAGAGATAGAGATAAAATGAGTCTGCCTACTTGTAATGCCGACAGACCCTGGTTGTCAGCGAGTGGGATTGAACCGGGGACCTCTGGAGCTGAAAGCAGGAGCCTCTACCACATGAGCTAAAAGCCAATTGGCAGTTAGCTAAGGCTGTAGAGCAGACATGTTTTCTTTCTCTCTCTAAGTGGTCTCAGTGCCACTAGATGGGACAGAACACCACACCCAGGGTGTGTGTGGATTACACATGCCCCTGGTCCCACCCCTTACAATTTATGGTCATGTTCCGTTTTGGTGGGTCGTGAGTCTGGGGGCTTTGGTACCACTTCTTTTGTATCCCATGGGAAAAGTAGGGAGTAAGGTTGTGTTCTGGCCAAGGTCAGGCTTTTCTTTGGCTTTTAGTGTGTCGTATGCCTCCCCTGCCCCAACCCCCTTGTCCCTCCCAACTGGTTGCTTGACCTTGCCTCAAGACAGGAGTCGAGGCGGTCTCCAAGTGTACGTTCATATATTTATCTCCTGGCATACCCAGCAACACTTTAGCTCTGTTTCTTATCTTTTCTCATTACACTAACAAACCCATCTGGCTGGCCTCTCCAGGAGCTGGGTTTCCTCTTCTATCTGTCCAAAAGGAAATTTTGTTAGTAACAGCCCATAATAGTAAAAGGAGAGAGAGGTGACAATTTGCAGAATCAAGAGCTTTATATTTGCTTGAAAGCTACAATATGTCCTGAAAGAACAAAGCTCAGGCATGTGGTATTCTTTAGCTTAGTCATCAACATTTTTAACCTAAGAATATGTATTTTAAAAAACTCTTTGCAGACTGCTATTTTAAGAGAGTGACTTGTTTTCTTCCTATAAACACAGAGATAGTAAATACAAATGAAGTTCACACATAGGTAGCCATCAAGCAGAAAATAAGCTGTGATACCAAAATATAAAACCCTGATTTATAACAATTGTTGGAAACTGGAGCATTGTTCCTGGATAATTTGGGGATTGCTGTTGCCCTAATTCTGTTATGCTAACACGTGCATAAATGATGCCCTGAAGAGTTTTTGGGAATACACTGGAGTACTGTTGATATACAGCATACAATAATGACAATATTATGATACTATCCCCTTTTAAAATGGAGACCATTGTCGTGCTGCCCTCTCGCTACTCCACAGAGAGTATTTTGGCAGATTCCCATCCCAGAGTGTGTGTTTGCCAAGTAAATCATAAATTAGTCTGATTCTTCTGCTCCAGCTACAAAACAAAAACAGTTTGCCTTAGATGCCTGCTTCGATCTCCTCTGACAGGTCTGCTTTAAATTGACCATATCCGTATCGAATACCAGTCTGTCTGATACTGATCCAGACAATTTAAAGCAGACCTGCCAGAGGAAGTGGAAGCATGAATGATCCCAAGCAGCTATCGATGATCAATTCATGCTTGATCCCTTAGATTCCCATGGGGACACTATTTCTAACAATCTGAGCAGCTTTCAAATATGGGCCATATATATCACAAACGTTTCCTTCTTCACCTGTCCCCACTCCAAAATTACATTGGTCTGAGGGCCAGGACTGACCAGTTCATTTTTGGATTGGTGTGCATGATCAGGGCTAGAAATAAGTGAGGGATCCTCATATTCCAACGAGACACCCAAGAATTGCTTCTTTCCCTGGTAGGCTCAAGATATGGGACCCTAAAGTCACGGCATTGTGATACACAGAAAAGCTATTTTATAATCATTTGTATGGATTCTAAAATTGATTAGTTTATAATTTCCTTCTCCTGCTGAGCCTTCTGTAGTTTGAGTCAAGGGACATGGAGCTATAGGAGGAGAGATACAAAAAAAGAATACCAACTCCATTCAAAAAATCTGGAAGATGGTACTGTTCCTAAAATAGGGAGCGGGATGTTTTTGTTTTTGTAGGTTTTTTTAAAGGAGCATAAGCTACATAATGAAGTAGCAGGATATAAAGATTTCATTATCACACTTTTGATATGTCCTCTGTGATTTGGTCACTTGTGAATAATGATGATCCTAAACTTTCCAATAAAACCTTTTTACCACACCATTGTATATTCTGCTAATTCTCGTATTTCATATGTATATATTTGCTAACTGGTATGACTGTGATGCAACATATATATAATCCATGGTTAAGTATTTGTCAACCAAAGTCAATGCCCTACAAGAAGAAGGCATGTATAAACTGAGGTGGGAACTTCTAGTCTAGGCTGAAAATATCCAACATTGTAGGTTTTCAGGTTATATCTAATTAACCTGTTTTCTTATGGATTATGATGGGCTTTTTATCCCACATTTGCTAGCAGCTCTGCATTATAATGAAACTCTCCATTTTCAAAGTAACTTTCACAGTGTGTATCTGGCATGATGGCTCCTCCTGGTATGAGCTTTCAGAAGATTGGGCCCTTTCATGAGTTCTCTGCTACTTGCCAGGCAGAAATAAATGGGCCATACATGGTAATCTAGGGTAATTAAGCAAATCTGCAAATGTGGGAGTTTATATATGGCACAGGAACACTAGGCTTGTACTACTACCAGTTTCTTAATGAATTAGTCTGTCTTTTTAATTTAAATAAATAAAGGACATAAGATGGTGACTTTCCTAGAAATGTAACCCTGTACGTGTTTTCAAACCAGGATTTTGTGCCACTTTATCAAGATTTTGAGAACTTTTATACAAGAAACCTCTACATGAGAATACGAGATAACTGGAACCGTCCAATCTGCAGCGTCCCAGGGCCACAGTTTGACCTGATGGAACGTGTTACAGATGATTTCAACTGGACATTTAGGTGGGTCAGGCTACAGGTAGCAAGCAACAGCTTTTTAGCCAGGAAAGTAGAAAACTATAATGGGAATATAAGTATGCAGAATGTAATTTCTCACGTTGGAATATGGCAACAGAACAAAACTTGATGGGTAAATATTATTTGTTTATTTATATATTGCCCCCGTCTCTAAAATCTGCTTTAAATGTAGGTTACATTTCTGACCCATCTACAAAGGGCAAACAACAGCATTTAACACTTCAGTCATTAAAGTCAGTGGTTCTACACCAGCTGAAGATCGAGCACTGCGCTTCTAAACACTGTTTGGGCAGGCAGTATGGAAGGAGGCCAAATTATGTTGCAAATGGGCTTTTTTAAAAAAATTGCTTTAACCCAGGTAAAAACCTAAAAGAGATTTAAAGGCATTTATAACACAGTTTGGACCCATCCACACTGCTCAGCCACACTCTCTTATAACCCAGTTTGGTTTAAACCTTTCTTAAGCACAGTTGTGAACGATGATTGCTTGTGCTGTGTAGATGAGACTTCTGAATTACACACAAGGATCTGCCCCAATTCTTTGGTATTGAGTTTCAAGCTTGGAACCTAAGGCTTTATATACTCTCAACGTCATTCTATTGAAATTGAGGTAGACAAGCACTATAGTGAAAGCGTATGTAGTGTCCCTGTTTACACTATGGTTGCTGAAATATTTTGAAAAAGTAAATGCACGTATTGGAAAGACATGGGAGTGTTGCAGCATGTGGGTTTTATGGATTATTTTTCAGATTATTGAAATTACATTGAAATATCTCCTTATTTTTTCCAATGTATGATGCACGGTTGTTCCTCTGGTAATGGCTCTCAACACAACTTGATGGAAGCCATGCCTCTGATGGTCCAACAGAGTCTGGAAGTGGATAAGCACATGTCAAATGTACATTGTTCCTCCTGAACAATCCTAAGGCAATTTTGAAACAATATATACAGGCATTGTTTCACTCGACCCTGAAATGCAGTCACCTGTAGGATGGAACATTGTGGCAAACATTGTGTGTAAGCAAACAGTTCTTCTTCGAGTTATGGGCCTTGTATGTATTCCACACATGGGTGCACACGCAGTGTCTGTTGACCCACACATGCGCGGTACATCTCCTCATGCTCCCGACTGAAGGTATATGGAACAGTACCAGGCAATGCCACTCCAGTTCCCTCTTACTGCCACATGGCCTGAGTTGGAACCCCTGATACTCCTTCGCTCTTACCAGATGAGACTTGGCTTTCTCTACTGTAAATAATTTAGACTTAATTTTACTCTATAGCTTAGTTAGGATAATTAATATAGTTGATATAGTTGTAGTATAGTTTGTAGTTTAGTAGAACCGCTCCCCAGTCGGGGGACTCAACCCCTCAACACTGATGGATTATGTCTAAGATCCCAGGCTTCAAGAACTGCGTCTCCTGCCCTCTTTCCTATTTTATTAGTGATGGTGCCTATACTGCCTGAGAGAAGCACACATCTCGGCAAAGTGTACCATCTGTAAGTCCTTCCCGCCCAGAACCAGAAAGGCTTGTGAGCTCCATCTCTGCAAATTCCTGATGGAAGAGGCGATGAGGCCCTGGATGCACTCAGATCCTGGCCAGGGAGACTCCCTCTGTACAACAGCCTCCACAACCCGGCAGTGCCCCTCCAAGCACAAACCATGGTGTGTAACCGCCAACACTGAAAAGTAAGGACAAGTCCCACCATGAGAGCAAAAAACACTCTCATGGGCACAAGAGCAGATCCCTGCAGCATACTGCTCATAAGAGATGCATTCCCTCCTCAAGTTATGCCAAGTTGGGTGAGATGTCACGCCCGGACCCCGCGGAACCAGTGCCAAAGACACACACACACACACACCCCATCTGAGGATAAGGCAAAGAAGAAGCAGGACCCATCAGTAATGCCAGTACAAGGACTCTTAAAGTGCCCGTCTATGAGTGCGGCTTCGGATACTCCGATGGTGCCGTTCAACATCATGCAGACAGAACAGGTCTGACTATGGAATCAGGTCCCTCCAAAGTCTCCATGGGCACCCCG
The DNA here is from genome assembly GCF_013100865.1 of Trachemys scripta elegans. Taxonomy (NCBI): domain Eukaryota; kingdom Metazoa; phylum Chordata; order Testudines; family Emydidae; genus Trachemys; species Trachemys scripta. Next base: position 12,749,968 of record NC_048300.1, read on the forward strand.
CTGACACCCAGACATACAAAAACATTCTTATCTCCATTTTCATCGGCGAGTCTGCAATTCCACATAGTGAACTGTCAGGCTCTGCTAGCTAAGTACAATTTTTACATATATGGCAGGCTAGCAGAGTTTAAGGACAAGCTTCCTGTGGAAGACCAGGCCCTAATAGACAAGTGTATACTGGTGGTGAAGGTCGCCCTCCAGGCAGCGGTGGCGGCAGCTGAAACTGTTTCCCTCTCCTTAGCCACTGGACTTGTGATGCACAGGGATTCATTGCTTCAGTTGTCTGGGTTCCTTTGGGAGGTCCAGAAGACCACCCTTTGGACAAAGCCAATCTCTTCAATGCCAAAACAGATGAATCCCTGCACTTCCTGAAGGACTCATGCTCCACTCTACGCTCTTTGGGAATCTACACCACAGCCCCTACATGGAATTACCAGCTGCAGCCTTTCAGATACCATCCACCGGCTGCCTATCTGCCCTATTACCAGCAGCCACCGGAACCCCCTTGAAAACAACTGAGGTTCCAGAGGCCCCACTTCCCAGCTCCGACCACTACCATCTCCTTGACCTTATCTCAGCCACAGGCCATTTTGGACATGCAGGTCAACACCCTCAAACCACTATGAATGCTAACCGCTTCATTCTCAGCATCTTCAGTGTCCGCCTTGCCCATTTTGCCCACAGTTGAGGCAAGATTACCATGGACAGTTGAATACTGAAGATCATCCATCAAAGATGCTCCATAGAGTTTGTCTCCTTCCCGCCTCATCCCTCTCTGCCCCCCGACCCCCTTCAGGGAATCTCTCCCACCAATTGATTACTCGGCAGGAAACTGACTTCCTGCTCCGCAAGGGTGTGATAGAGGGCATTCCCCCACAACCCCAAGGGAAAGGATTCTATTCACCATGTTTCCTCATCCTGAAAAAAGGCATAGGGTGGAGACCCATCCTGGACCTTCATCAGCTAAATTACATTCATCAGGAAGCTGAAATTCTGCATGATCATGTTGACATCGATTTCCTCTCTCCACGAGGAAGCTTGGTTCCCGGCTCTTGACATGAAATTGCATACCTCAGTATAGACATCCATCTGTTCCACAGGAAATTCCTTTGTTTCAAGGTGGGACATTGACACTTCCAGTTTTGTTTTCTTCCCTTCAGCATAGTGGGTGCCACAGATCTTTACAAAGGTATTAATGCTCATAGCGGCTCAAATGAGACACCAGGGTCACACCGTATTCCCTTACCTGGACAATTTGTTTCTAGTGAGACAATCATGACAAGAAGTTGTCTCCATGACTCAATCTCTTCAAAGACTTTTGGCCTCCCTAGGAATCTGCATGAATGAAGACAAGTCCATTTTGTCACCTACGCAGATTTATAAATTTTATAGAGATGAGACTGGACTTGGTTGCTGTGTGGGCCTTCCTCCTGGCAGAAGGCTTTGCCACAATGAGCTCCCTAAATGCCTACATCTGCCGCAAGCCCCACATGACAGTCCACCAATGCCTCTCCCTTTGGGGCACATGGCAGCCTGTACCTACCTGATGCCCTTTACAAGACTCCAAATGCAGTGACTACAGACTCGGCTCCTCCTGACCTATAAGCCAAACAGGGACCACATCGTATCCAGAGTCATTGTCCCCTTGGACGTTCTGACCCCTCTTGCTTGGTGATCCAGTCCATCCAAGGTCATGAGTGGGACTCCCTTCAGCCCTCCCACTCCGAAGGCCACCATCATGATGGAGACCTCCTTTATGGGATGGGTTGCCCACCTGGACCACCAAACAATGCAGGGCATGTGGACACCATGGGAAGCCAGGAAACACACACATGTCCTGGAGCTCAGGGCAGTCTGCCTAATCTTCAAAGCTTTTCTTCCCCTCTTATGTGCTCTCCACATACAAATCCTTTTAGACAACATTGCCAAAGTGGCATATATCAACAAACAAGGAGGGGGTGTATCTCGCTCCCTCTGCTCAGAGTTGGTCAGACTGTGGAATTGGTGCAATAGAAACTGGATGACCTTAAAGGCTGTATATCTCCTGGGCACCCAGAATTCCCTGGCAGACACACTGAGCAGGACTTTCCACATTGATCCCGAATGGGAACTCCAGGACACATTACTGACCAACCTCTACAACTGGGATCTCTTCAAGTCATATGCAAATTGGAAGCGCCCCCTGTATTGCTCCAGGGGCACTGTGGGAAGAGACTTTCAGGGCAATGCTCTCCTGCTCCCATGGATAGGCCACCTCCAATATGCTTCCTCCTCCCCCCCTCCCCCATTCCCCTGTTGCTTCAGGTTCTCAGGTGCATCGGGACAGAGCCACCATCATCCTCACAGCACCCTACCCTCCCTGACCATTCTGGTTCACAGACCTCATGAAGCTCTCCACCCATGCACCAATCAGGCTCCGGTTATCCCCAGATCTTCTCACACAATATCAGGGCAGGTTCAAACATCCCTGCCTGGCTGTACTTCACCTCACACCCTGGTGTTTGGATGGGCATCTGACATAGAGCAGATCCACGCCAGTCCAACAGATCCATAACCAGAGCAGAAAAGAATCAACCAAAACATGCTATCAAGCAAAGTGGTTTTGCTTCCTGGAGTGAGTCTGCCACCACCACCATTCACCAGACAGGGTGACCATTCTGGTCATCCTAGATTACTTCCTTGCCCTAAAAACATTGGGTTTAGCTCTCCGCTCTATTGATGTACATCTTGGTGGCCTTCCTTCCCCCAGTGGACAGATGCTCCATCTTTACATACCCTACGATGGTACGATTCATGAAAGGCCTGCTCAAAACCTTCCGACCATTCACCAAATCCACACCTCAGAGAGACTTTAACCTCGTCCTCTCAGGCCTCATGAGACTACCTTTCGAACCATGGCCCACCTGTTCATAAAAGTGGCATTCCAAGTTGGGTCCAAAGGATTAGTAATCTAGCAGCCATGATGGCTGGCCCTCCCTCCATGGTATTCCATAAGGACAAAGTTTCCTTGAGACTACACCCCAAATTTCTCCCTAAGATTATGTCAGAATTCCATCTCAACCAATCTATCCATTTGCCTGTGTTCTGCCCAAAACCACACACCTACCCTACAGACAAGAGACTACACTCCCTCAATGTCAGTTGGGCCCTGGCATTCTACCTACAAAGAACTAACCCTTGCAAAAGTCTCCATCACTCTTCGTAGCCCTGGCAAAAATATCAAGGGGCCAAACCATATCCTGACAGAGGATCTCCAAGTGGGTCTCAGGCTGCATACTGGAATGCTACAAGATATCAAACCTCTCCTCTCCTGGGAGCGTTACAGCTTGCTCTCAGGGGCGTTACAGTTCTACATGGGCACAAGCCACTTCCTCCGCTTCGTTAGCTGACATTCTGTGGCAAGACATCTGCAAAGACACAGCATGTTATTCCATACACATATTCACAATGCACTACGCCCTCGACCATGCAGTAGCTGCAAACAAAGCCGTGGGATTAGCTGTATTGCAAATGGCTCTGCCAGTAGTCTCCTTGCATCCACCACCATACTGATCACAAGTCACCCACGTATGGAATCATTCGAAGAAGAAGAGTAGGAGGTTACTTACTGTAATTGGAGGTCCTTTGAGATATGTGTTCCCTATCTGTGTCCACTACTTGTCCTCCATCCCCTCTGCTTGGGACTTGACCACATTGCAGTAAGAGTAGGAACGGGAGTGGTATCGACCCACACTGTCCCTTATACCTCTGGTCGGGAGCACCAGGAGGCATACTGCACATGTGCGGGCCAAAAGACACTGCTTGGAAAAAACTTCCAGATTCAATCACAGGGCGCACATGCGCACCCACATGTAGAACTCAGATAGTGACCACACATCTCGAAGAACCTCCAGTTACAGTAAGTGACCTCCTCTTTTGACCCAGTTAAATAAAAAACAATTGGAAACTATAAATAGGACTATAAGTATACAGAATGTAATTTCCCAAATTGGAATATGGCAATAGAATCAAACTTGATGGATAAATATTTATTTATTTATTTATTGCCTCCTTCTTTAAAATCTGCTTTAATTGTAGGTTTACTGGAAGAACTATCAAGGATGTAATCAACATGGGCTCTTATAACTACCTCGGCTTTGCAGAAACAGATGCTAATGCTTTGAAAACAGTGGCAGATGTATTACAGAACTATGGGACAGGAGTATGCAGTACCAGGCAGGAAATGGGTAAGTGGAGTAAACTGCTAAATTGCTGCTATGGTTTCTATTGCTAGATGGGACGTTTTACAGATGCCATGATGAAACTGGATACTTGTAAGATTCTATGCTTGTTAACTATTTCTTGCTTGGCTATTAAAAGGAATGTTAATTTTCAATACTATGTAATTATTAAAAAGCTTGAGTCAATTTTTGTCCCATGTGCTAGCTTGCCATCCAAGAAAGGTGCATCTGTCTCCATCTGAAAGCAACTCCAATTGCATTGCTGTGCAGAAGCTCTTTCCTTGTGGAGGAATAGTCTTCTGGAACTCTTCTATGTATGATGCGGGTAGTGCAAAAACATAGAACTCCGGCATGCTAGCCTTACACATTTCTGCTGTCAGCTACTGGTGATTGCAAAGAGAGCTTGTAGTGTCTTTTCAAAGCTGTTTTGACTAATTTGGGTAGCTTACATAACTTTACATATTACAACTTGCAAGTCTCCAGAGTTTTTGGTTATCAGTTGTTGTTGTCTCCTTTGGAGATCTCTGTTAATGGTCATAGTTATCATACTAAAAAGTTTGGACAGAACTTTATGAAACCTGACTAGCAGTGTGTGTTCATGGGAGCCTGAAATCTCTTGATCTGCTCAATGTTCCTGCTGATTATGAAATGGTCAGGAATTTTCTATCAGAATATTTTTCAATGGAAAATACCTTTTTTTGCAAAAAATCAAAAAAAATTGTGGGAAAATATCAATTTTTCTGACAAATTTCAATTTTCCTCTGGGAAAATCAAAATGATGGCTCACCACCTACAAAGGTCTTGTCAATTTCATTTTCTGACTGCAGGGGGAAAACATGCTTGTTGATGGTACTACTAGGCCTTTCCCTTCCCTAGCAATACTGCTCCTTGGCGGGTTCCTCCTGCTACCCGCCTGGTTTCAGATATCCAATTCCGGAGTCTTTGGTTAGCATTTAAACAATAGCTTTTATTATAGAAATGAAATCATAAACACTGTAACGCTGTTGGTTGGGCAGAGTCAGAGTGGCAGAACCTAGCTAGCAGATAATGCCTAGCCAGATAATGCCAAAGAACTGGTAACAGTATATGCAGTGTATATATTAACAACTGATTTACAATCACTACATGATGGAGTTATTGACAGGTAAACAGATTAACAAATTAGGAACTGTTGCTAGGTAAACTAGTAACTGTTGCAGGGCAAAGTAAGTCTAGTACCCTTCACATGAATCATAACCATCACGGGACTTTGAGACCCGTGCTTCTCCGGCCAGGAGTCCCTTCTGCACATGTGCAGATACACAAAGGTCACACAGTGGACACCTTGATCGACAGCCCCTAGGCTGCACTCACTCTACTGTCCCTATACCAGGGATCGGCAACCTTTGGCACACAGCCCATCAGGAAATCGGCTGGTGGGCGTAGATGGTTTGTTTACCTGCAGCATCCGCAGGTTTGGCCAATCGCAGCTCCCACTGGCTGCGGTTCGCCATTCCAGGCCAATGGGGGCTGCGGGAAGCAGCAGCCAACACACCCCTCGGCCCGCGCCGCATCCCACAGCCCCCATTGCCCTGGAACAGCGAACCAAGGCCAGTGGGAGCTGCAATCGGCCAAACCTATGGACACTGCAGGTAAACAAACCAGCCCGGCCTGCCAGCGGCTTTCCCTGACGGGCCGCGTGCCAAAGGTTGCCGATCCCTGCCCTATACTGTTAGCATAGCCTACAGTGCTTATCTACAGCACTTAATAAATTGTTATAACAAGCCCTTTAGGCCCCAGTGATGCAAAGACTTACACACGTGCTTAACTGAATGCACCATTGATGTCACACTAGGACTACTCTCAGTGCGTAAGGTTAGGCAGCTGCGTAAGTCTTTGCAGGATCAGGGCCTAAATTATAAACGTTTCTCTTCTTTTGCTCCAAGGAACATATTGCAGTAGACTTCCACCCATCTAAAATCATTGAACCTGCACAGAGTTTGGATTTAAAAATGTGACAGCTTGTAGTCAGTCCTATAGTGACATGACCTTTGATTTCTTTCCTGTTGGAAATGCTGGTGGCTGGGAAGATGAGGCACTTGATTGTATGGATTCTAGCTATTTTTAATAAGTAAGCATTAAAAGGGAACCCAGCTCTCTTGCATTCATATTTTACTCAAAAATGTACAGCCTTTCAGAGGGAGAATTACAGTGAGCAGAAGGAGGTAATGGGTTAAAAAAACTAGGAAGAGAAGGTATAAGGATGGGTTTAGATCATTTGGTGTTAGAGCTGTAGTGTTGCTTTACTCTGTGCTAGTTAATACTAAAGCAACTTTACAAAACTTGAATTATTTACTCACCCACTTGGGATGAGTAATATTTTTGGTTTGACTTTTTGTGTGAAATAATATTAATTTTTTTATCACCTTCATCATAATAAGGCTGGGCAAGAAGCTTTTTTTCAAAACGATTTATTTGGGCTGAACTTACGTACTTGAAGTATTAATAAATCAAGGTATAATAGCTAGAGCTATAGACTCTTTCTAGTCCCAGCCCAAGAAAGCCCGTAAGCATGTGAGTAAGTGTGAGCACAAATAGTGCCTTTGAAGTTACACACATATGTAAGTACTTTGTATGTTCAGGGCCTTATTAGTAAGTGTTCTTTCTAAGCATTGATAGGTCTGGGTATGAAGGGAATATTTCATTTCTTGGAGAAGTGTAGTGAAGAGAGGGGAGAATGAAGAAGTAAAATGATTATTTTAAAAACAAATGCCAAATAAAAATTGGCTTTGGAAATAGATTAACATGGAAATTTTAATGTTTCCATTTATATATTTAAAATTACGTCTGCATTTTACAAAAGAGATTCTAATCAAGGCAGAATATTGCCAAAGACAATACTTAGGGCTTGTCTACACAATTAGACCACGGCAAGCTGGGGTGTGAATCTACCCCGCACTAGCCTGCTACAGTCTAACTGTCCCTGTCCACCCTGCTGTCATGAGTTTACAGTTTGTTAATGCACTTTGAGCTACTTCTGGTTCAAAGAGGACTAGATCAAAGCACTCTCACAAACTATTAATGCACGTCAGCAGGGTGCAAAAGGACAGTTAATCCAGGGCAGGCTAGTGCTGGGTAGATTGACACCCAAGTTTGCCATGATGGTCTAATTGTGTAGGCAAGTCCGCAGTTATTCCATATTTTAGCAGGAATGATTGCAGTCTGAGTAAACATGATTAAAAACTAATGACAGTGAGAAAAGCAAAATCCTGCCCATGCTGTCTCTGAAATAGCTAGTCATTTGCATGTTACTTTAATATGCAATTTATAATACAGAAGCATAAGGGCCTAATAAAAAGAGAGAATGGCGTATCCAGATTGTTGTGTCAGTTTGTGAGACAAGCCAATCATTACGTTTTTGTTTTTTTTTAATCGTTTCCTTTTTTTTTCCTACCGGGCAAGATACTTTTTCAGTATATCTTAGAAAATGGTATTCGATACATACACATAGATGTATACAAAGAACAAAGAACATAAGCCATACTTACAGGATAGGGGACTCTATCTTGGGAAGCAGTGACTCTGAAAAAGATTTGGGGCTCATCCGCTGAACATGAGTTCCCTATTCGACACTGGGGCCAAAAGGGCTAATGCAATCTTGGGATGCATCATCAGAGGAATCTCGAGTAGGTGTAGAGATTATTTTACCTCTGTATTTGGCACTGGTGTGACCACTGCTGGAATGCTGTGTCCAGGTCTGGTGCCCACAATTGAAGAAGGATGTTGAGAAACTGGAGGGGGTTCAGAGAAGAGCCATGAGAATGATTAAAGGATTAGAAAACCTGCCTTATAATGACAGACTCAAGGAGCTCAATCTATTTAGTTTAGAAAAGGGAAGATTAGGGGGTGACTTGATTACAGTCTATAAGTATCTACCTGATGCACAAATATTTAAAAATGGGCTCTTCAATCTAGCAGAGAAAGATATAACACAATCCAATGGCTGGGAGTTGAAGCTAGACAAATTCAGACCGGAAATAAGGCATACATTTTAACAGTAAGAGTAACTAACCATTGGACCAATTTACCAAGGGTTGTGGTGGATTCTCTATCACTGACAACTTTTAAATCAAGACCGGATGATTTTCTAAAAGATCTGCTCTATCAATTATTTTGGAGAAGTTTTATGGCCTGTTTTATATATAGGATGTTATATAGGATGTCAGACTAGATAATCACAGTGGTCTCTACCGTCCTTGGGATCTTTGAATCTATGGGAGGCTTTTGGGATTTTCAATCTGAAAGTGAATTTTCCTCTTATTTTAAAAAGCTGTGCATCCTGAATGAGAATCTGCACCCCTGCCCACTACAAAGTTTAGCTCTCTGGGGACTCTATAGTTAATCACTTAGTGGTTCTATTGCTGTATGGATCTACTGGCCATTGTCCCCTGTGGAGCTGGCATCCAGAAGCAGAAGTGTATACTGCATCATTAGGGCTCTGTAGCAGCCACATGTAGGATTTCTTCCCCAGCCCCTTTTGAAATTCTCCCCTTGCTACTCAGTCTAAGAGCAAAGGCCTAGATTTAGGCCACACAGAATAAGTTGAGTGTGAGTTGTATCAGAGGGGGTTGTGGGGAGAGTTTAAATTTTGGTGCTCAACCAAAAATCAGTTGTCATTTTGTTCTGTTTTTTATTATTATTTGATTGGTCTTTTAATTTCTTTGATTATTCAGGGAAAATCTAAATTTCCATGTCCACATTTAAATTACAATAGCACTTTACTTTTTTCAGGCTTTAAGGCTGCATGTGACATTTTAGCAGCATGTTCTGGTGGGAGGTGGTGGTTGTGTTACTATTTTTATTTTATTTTTTATATTAAAATTGTGCCCAAAGGTCCTAATCAGGATCAAGACCTATTGCCCCAAGTGCTGTACAAACACAGGATGAGATAGTTACTGCCTTGAAGATGATATAGTGATAAGAAACTAAAGCTAATGTGAACTTAGTTGTACTCTTAGAAACAATTGCAGTATTTATGACCTGAAGTTTCGGCTGTGATTAACGATTTAGGGTGTCTCAATTTGTGGGTGTCACCTTTAAAAAGGGCCTGATTTTCAGAGAGTGGGTCAGTCTGAAAATCAGGACTATTTCATGTGACTCAGGTTGAAATCTCACAATTACCATTGACTTTTGAAAATTTAGGCCTGTGACTTGTATTGGGATGTCAGGATTATTTGGACTCTGTCAGTTCAGTTTTGGGCCCCAGATTTAAGGGATTTGTTTGTTTTAAAATCAGCTTTTATTAAATCCAATGGTAACAGAAAATTTTCCATACTATTTATTTTTTAAATCCAGTGGAAAGAATTTAATTTAAAAAAACAAATTAAATATTGCCCACCAGTGTTTTCAAATCAGACATTACAGCATTGTGCTAGCACAGATAAAAGTGAGTAAGACTTTTAACTTTGTTGTTTAAATATTTCATAAGCTGTCAGTGACTTTAATCACTGGGCCTGGATTTTGTCAGCCTGGGCAACTTGCTGTAGGAGTGTACACTTCACATTCCCTACACTCAGGTTAGCTCAGGGATGAATTAACGTAAAGGTGACTTAATTTGGGAGAGGCGGGTGTGGAAGGCTGAAAATATGAAAGTCACATTTTTTTATAACAATCTTTGATTATCAGAATTTCCCATAATACCCTTGCCTTTTTCAAACACCAACCTGACAAACCCACTGAAGAAGTGGGCTGTAGTCCACGAAAGCTTATGCTCTAATAAATTTGTTAGTCTCTAAGGTGCCACAAGTACTCCTGTTCTTCTTTTTGCGGATACAGACTAACACGGCTGTTACTCTGAAACCACACTATCCTATAACTGCTTCACAACTGGGAAGAGGGATGGGAGGGAATTATTTGGGTTTTCCTTTCAAATTTGCTGATGGCTGTTTTTTCTTCTTTTATTAAGTAGACCGCTTATGCCACCTGATTAGGAAAGCTCTGTGGCCCCAGTTCTCCGGTCAGGCTGGGCTGCAATCAGTGCAGAGTCTGGTGGGATGTAGGGAAAATGTAACATCAAGGTGACTTTGTGCTGATCATGGGACCCCAGCAAAACAGAACAGTCTTAGGATTGCTATAACTTGCACCTTCTGATAGCGACAGTGCCACTAGCTGGAGATTGCCAGAACACTGGCCAAACCCCATTCCCCTGGACATGTATCCAAAATTAGAGGGCTGAGTGGGTGAGGGTAAGTATAACTGGTGTAGCTGGCTGTACACACCTGGGGACCTTCCCATGCTGGGGGAATCCTCCTATATGACTATATACTTAAATGACTGGTTTTAATACATTTAATATTCTCTCATTTTAAAACCCAAGAATCTTAAGTAGGCTGAATCTGAATCAGCTCTGTTCTTCCCACCCCCGTATGATTTTGTCACTAGTCTTTCATTGATAAGATCTGGTCTATGCATCATACTTCTTCCGTAACACCTCACCCACCACCTACGGTAGTTCCATCATAATTAGAGATGTGCAAAGCCAGGGCTGGTGTTGCAAATTCTTGTCAGTCAGGTTTGGGTTTTGCAAAACAAAACTCACCAAATTCAGGGGTGGTTCTGGTTTGCAGTTTGGATTTATATCCAATAGTTCTATAGAGTGACTGCATTTTATTGGCACCTAGCTTCCATTGCTGGGATTTGTCATTCACAAATAGTGATGGGTGAATCTCAAATTGTTCAGTCTATCATCCTAGCAAAGTCAGCAAAGACAGGTTAAAGAAATACCAGAGATGCTGCCCTTTTCTGTTGATCTAAGAGTGACAAAAACATACCTGCAAGAACTACTGTTAGGACAACTGACCAGATTGGGAAAGATGGGCATACAATTTTTTTCAGCAGATATGCATTTTTTTTAAGTTGATGATGTTCCTTTAAGCTACTGTATATATGTGAACAGAAAAACAGGAATAGAAAACACCACCTCAGTACAACCAGCTGAGTTATAATTGCTGCTGGGACCATAATGAGGCCATTTTATGGTTGGTTTTTAATTATGACAGGTAAGATCACCTTTCTGGCTCACCGCTCTCATTATCCCTCCATTTGTTCACCTGTCTCCATCAGATCAAACAAAAGCTTCTTGTCTTCACCTTCAGTTCCCTTCATCATTTAGCTCTGCCTCACCTACCAGACCTACTCTTCTGTCATGACACCAACTCTGCCTCTGCTCTGCTGGTGACACGAGCCATTATCACGCATAGGTCCACTTGTTCCTTCGGTATTGTCACACTTTATCCTATGCTCCCTAACCATATCCTGGAGAAAACGCTGTCAAAACCCACAAAAATACTTCCCTTCCTCCATCAAATTGCTGCTTAAGGCTTATCTCTGCCATGGTGCCTACAGAACACTACCACAGGAGTACGGTTGCCAACTTTCTAATTGCACAAAACCGAAAACCTTAGCCCCGACCCTTCCCTGAGGCCACACCCCCTTTCCCGCCCCTTCCCCAAGGCCACTACATTCCCCCTCCCTCGATAACTCGCTGTCCCCCACCCTCACTCACTTTCAATGGGCTGGGAGGGGATGAGGGCTCTAACTTGGGGTGCAGGCTCCGGGGTGGGGCTAGAATGAGGGGTTCAGGGTGTGGGAGGGGGCTTCGGACTGGGGCAGCAGATTGGGGTGTGGGAGGGGGTGAGAGCTCCGGTTGGGAGTACGGGCTCTGGAGTGGGGCTGGGGATGAGGGGTTCAGGGTGAGGGAGGGGGCTGTGGGTTGAGGAAGGGGATTGGGGTGCAGAGGGGGTAAGGGCTCTGTCTGGAGGTGTGGGCTCTAGGGTGGGGCGGGGGATGAGGGTCTTAGGGTGCAGGAGGGGGCTCTGGGTTTGGTGGTGGCTTAGGGCTGGGGCAGCAGGTTGGGTCTTGGGGTTGGGGCGCGGGATTACCGCTGGCAGCTCCTGGTCAGAGGTACAGCAGGGGCAGGGGGGCTAAGGCAGGCTTCCAACCTGTCCTGACTCGGCGCTGCACCCCAGAAGTGGCCAGAAGGTCCAGCACCTAGGCGGAGGCGCGGCAGGCAGCTCTGCGCACTGCTCTAGCCCGCAGGCACCGCCTCCACAGCTTCCATTGTCCACGGTTCCCGACCACGGGGAGTGTGAAGCTGGTGCTCAAGGCAGGGGCAGCGTGCGGAGCCCTGTTCCCCTCCCCCCTCCAACTAAGAGCTGGAGCTGCTGGCCACTTCCAGGGCACAGTGCAGCGCCGGGACAGGTAGGAACTAGCCTGCCTTAGCTCTGCAGCACCACCAACCGGACTTTTAACGGCCTGGTCGGTGGCGCTGCCTGGAGACACCAGGGTCCATTTTCAACTGGGTCATCCTAAGCCTGGAGCAGAAACGTTCATTTTTATTTGTTTGTACAGCACTTAGCACAGTTGGGCCCTGATATTGGATTGGGATCTCTAGAGGCACTACCCTTATACAAATACAAAATAATAATAAAGGCTGTTTTCCGGCTACCAGACCTTTCACACCTGATTGAGATGAATGGATTGTGAAGGGGTGAGTTCTCTGCTATTCAGTTAAATATTAGTGGCAGAAGAGGTTTTTGCTGCTTCACAGCTTTTAAAATGCAAAAAGAAAAAAACATTTTTCTTCATCCCTCTCTACCAAAGCATGGTAATGATTACCCCCTCTTTTTTTACATAGTGGGAAAAGTGGGGGAGGGTGTTGTCCATTTGTTTCCCGTTTTACCAAAACTCAAAAATAAGGACAATTTTCTTTCTGAAGGTGATTATTTAAAAAAAAAAAAAAAAAAAAGTCAGCATGGAAAATATAAAGACTAAGAGGTGAACATTTCAGAAAGTTATTAGAATGTGAAAATAGGACGCTGTCGAAAAAAGTGTTGTGCTACTTTAACAATAGATGTCGCTCACCTCCTTGGCCGAATTATAATTCATCTGAATCCTTCTGTTTTACATTTTGTCTCAGGTGTGCAAGATATAAATGGAAAATCTTTGTCAGATCTGAAGCATCCATGTAAATTAACTGCATATTTCCAGATCTTTCTTGCTTTCTATCCTTCCTTCCTTTTGAATTATATACATTTTATAGTGTAATGAGATGTTAAAATGCCTTGTAATTCTTAATCCAGGTAACCTTGACAAACACATAGAACTAGAGAACCTGGTGGCCCGTTTTCTTGATGTGGAAGCAGCTATGGTGTTTGGCATGGGCTTTGCTACTAACTCTATGAATATTCCATCACTGGTTGGGAAGGTGAGTATGACTATTGCCAGCTAATTGTTTTGCCTACAGTTACACTACTTCAAACGCACAATAAATGGTGAGGCTTGGTCTGAACACAAGATTAGATACCAGGAACTTCTGAGTTCTGACACTGATGCTCTTCTTCACCTCGGGTTCACCATTTCATCACGCTCTCTGTCAGTCACTCCTGTGTGTTGCTAAGACACTTACCACCCTTGTATTTAAGTACCAGTGTAAGTACTTAGCCTCTTTCCCTCCATTTACCCTTCTCTAAAATGTTAATAGTTTTTGCCTCCCATCTCAGAGAGCTGTTGTAAGAATTAAATAGTGGAACGGATTCTCCTCCTGCTTACTTAGGTGTAAATCCATTGACGTTGGTGGAGCCACACCAGCATAAAACTGATCTGAGATGAGAATTGGGCTAGGTTTTGGGAAATGAGAAATGTTTTGTGAGAGGATCAGTATTGATATTACATAAATCTGAAACCAACGTTGCAAGAAAGCTGTCAATAAACACAAGCACAAAGTGTAGACTATCTTACAGAAGGTTGGTCCAACAATGGCGTGATGAACCACAGTATGTTTGGGCTGGTAGTTGGGGAAATTTCTAACCTCACTTGAGTTAGACATGATTGTGAAACAGATTGCATCCTTCTTGGAGCTGATTGTTGATATCCCAGAGTGTAGTGTATGTTTGAACATTAATGCTAAGGGCCTTGTGAAGCATGAGGTTGAAAGCAAAGTGCCTGGAGCACCTGAGAAGGGAGAGAACTATGTCCTAGGATAAAATAACAGTCATATTTGTGAAAAATATATGTTATTGAGATTGATATCATTTAAAAAAAACTTTCTCCAATAGTCTAGTGAAGGGAAATTTGGGGTACAGTGCAGGGACACAATGATGGGGAAATGATGTTCCTTATTTGTAGAATCTGAGCTTCATGTTGCAGTTTTGGGATACTCAAAGGTACTGTATGGGAAGGAAGGAGCAGAATCTCTAGTAGTCTTCTTCAAGTACATGTCAGTGTGGATCCCACTGTGGGCGCACATGCATCCCCTCCACCAGGGTAATTCACCGCTGGCTACTTACATATATGTCCCTGAAGCAGAATATTGGTTCCAAATACCCCCAGACTTAAGAAATTTTCCAATTCACATTTAAGCACTGCAGTTTGGTTGGTCATCTGTGATCTATCCACTCGCATTAACTTGTGAATATGCCAAAGGTTTATGTGGATATTTATTGTGATCCTCCTCCACAGGGTTGCCTCATTTTAAGTGATGAGTTGAACCACACATCTCTTGTTCTTGGTGCAAGACTTTCCGGTGCTACCATTAGAATCTTCAAACACAACAGTGAGTATTGATGCTGGAGATGTTTGGTGGCAGAGATGTTCCAACCAGACAGAACTGTTTATACAAGTTTTGCCATCACCTATTTGAGAATATTTTATAAGGGGCGGGGGATTAGGCTCTCAAAGCTATATATGATTTCTGGTTTTGGAGAGAGAAAAATGAAATGCATACAATGACAGTTTGCAGTTGATAAAAGACCATGACCATGACCAGTGCCCTGGTTAGCCATGTCGGAGCTTAATTTTCAAAAATATTTCTTACCAGAACCACCCTTTTGGCTTGGTGTGTTACTGAGATTCTGTACGGTGCTAGAAACATTTATTTACAATTGCAACAGAAAATCAGTACAAAAGACTAAGGTGTTTCAGAAGCGCTCAGCACTGGCCTAACTCTGTTACCACTGAAGTCAGTGAGAGCAGAGTTAAGCTAATGCAGAGCACTTTTGGAAACCCCACCCTAAATTTCTGGCAGGTTTTTTCAAGTATTCAGAAAGCTGGGATATAAGCATCGGCCCTCATACTGACTTCACCAAAATAGGATTTTAGGACAAGACTGATACTAATTCTACATTATAACGCTGTTGTTGCATAGCGGTCTGTACCAGCACCACCTACTGGTATGGCTTCAGGCTAGCCATTCCCCAGTAACTTCAACATAGGCTTTCATGTGTCAAGTAACACCCCTTCTTGTGTCCTAGATTTATTAACAAAGTTCACAAGGAAACAGAAGAACTCCCATCCAACATCCTAGCTGGCTCACAGTCTTTGGTGTAGGGTTCTTAGGCCTATCCCTTCCCTGCTGAGATTTTGCTCTAGCAGACTTGCCCGCCACACTCTAGCTAGCTTCTGCTCCCTGTAGGCGTGCATCCCCAGGCCTTCTGCGTAGGAGCTAGGGAGAGCCTTTCTGTGTGGAGCAGTTCATGCGGTCCTTCTGCGCATTTCAACCTCTCCCTGCTTTCTGTTGAGCATCAACTCCCTGGGCTTTCTGCCTGGGTCTTTTCTTCTCTCTCTTTGGCTGTCCATAGGCTTCTGTTGTATTTCTCCCCTACATGCCTTGCCTGTCAGATGACTTAGCTCATTTTCTCCACCTGGGCAGGTGAGTTAAGTGTGTCACAGATGGGGCTGGACCCATCTCCCCTTAAAGGGCCAGTCATCCCGTTACTTGGCCTTTTAAAACATTGACAACATTGCCTTTTACTTAATTAATGCTGCTGACACTGTGGCATTGGTGGTACTTGCTATACTTGCAAACCCCTGCTGTAAAGATTATAGCATGGTCACTGCATATTGTCTACCTAAATACTCCCTTCAATTTCAGTTGCTATTCTCCACTGTTCTGTATCATGCCATGTACAGGTACTGTGTAACCATTTACTACGTTACCCCATCCCAGAGGTGAGTGAAGTCATTAATTATGTATATGTTTATAAAAACATATGATGAAAGGTGCACTATAATTATAAGATACAGTATCATTATTAGCATCATTTTAATTGGCCAAGAAGCAATTCCATAACCTCATTAAGCACCATTTATGAATAAGCCTGATTCAAAACATTTTTACAAAAGTAACTATTTATAAATTTACAATGTGATGCGCTTTCTAACATTCAGTGATCCGACCTTAGAGATTTAGACATACTAGGCAGTATTTCTATACTTGTGTCTCTCTTGATCTCTGATCTCTTCCTTAGATTGCACTGTGCTCCACTCAGTAACTTATCCCAGTCACACTTTTTTTGCTGCATGACATTTTGAAGGATGACCTCTAACAACCAAAACCCAAGGGCTCTCAACTCCCCCACCAACACCATCTCCACATTCACCCCCTGATTATTTTGTGCTATTTCCCATAGCACTTGAAAGAAGATATCCATTCAGGGAATGTGATTCAGATTACAGTTCCTAAAAGAATGTTGAAGACGTCACATTGATTTTTGACCCATATGTTGATAAATTAATACCCCTTCCCCGCCTGATCACTTGTCAAAGAGCCATCATACACGTTCTCCTCCTTTCCCCCAGTGAACTAACATCTAATCAGCCTGCTGTTAGGGTAAATGATAAATCAGAGCTGATATTCTCTGTAAAGAATGTGGAGCAAAATTAACAGCAATAGCTAACTAGTTCCACAAACACCAAACTGCAGATGGAAAATTAGGTAATTCCCTTAAGCACCTCAGCAAACACCACTGGAAGCTCATCAGATTCTTTCTATGTAACCCATTGTTCCCTAGATTAGGGATTTGATTTGCCAAAGCCAGTCTAGTTTTATGTAAAAGCTGACTAGTTTAACCATTTTGAGCCTTATCACCTTAACCAGAATTACAGTAAGACAACGCTTATCATTATGAAACAGTGGGAACCTTTTGGAGCATTATATATCGTTTCTGAGTTAACCCCATTCTGCCTGGACTTTAACATAAAGTATACCTAGAGAACCCTTTTCATTGTGAAACGGTATGAACATTTTGTAAAACTCTGTATACTTTAAGTTTCTGATCTTCAACCCCCAACCCACCCCGTATAGGAAGCCATATAGATAAATACCCTTGCTATAAAGCTGCTATTTTGGAGAGTTCTTATAAACAGATTTCATAAATCAAATCCAGAACCTACCTACCAACTCACTTTCCTCATCCAATAACTATTAAGAATAGTTTTACACGTATGGAATACTTTTTCATCCTAAAAGATCCCAAGTGGCTTCCAGCGCTGTACGTGTGACACATTACCGAAATGCAGCACGGCTGGACAGCGTGGCAGCTAACTGGCACACATCCAGCAGGACAGACAGAATCCCCTTTGTGACGGCCCCGTCTACACTGTAAACCCATTTTGGATGCAGTTGTCTTGTAGCAAGTTGTGGTTTGCTTTGTAAATGGGACTTAAGTGAATTTTAAAAACAGCATGTCCAGGGCTTTGACATCAGTTAAAAAATATATTTAGGTGCTATTTACGTTGCAAAATGGACTGTGTCAGAGGACAGTAGCATTGTAGCTGGCTACTCCAACATCCTTACATTTGTAATGTGTATACAGGGAATGGCTTGCCCAAAAGATCCACACTATACTAGTCTACACTAGGAATTTACATCGGTTTAGCTATGTCTCTCAGGGGTATAAAAAATCCACACCCCTGAGAGATGTAGATATACAGACCTAACCCCCAGTGTAGACAGTGGTAGGTCCACGGAAGAATTCTTCAGTCTACCTAACTACCACCTCTTGGGAGGTGGATTACCTACACTGATGGGAGAAGCCCTCCCTTTGGCGTAGGTAGTGTCTACACTGAACCGCTACAGCAGCTCAGTTGTGGCGCTATAATATTTTAAGTATAGACAAGCCTTTAGTAATCTAAATGGTTCTTCATTTAACTGCCTCAAACACTTAGCCTTTTTCAGAAATTTGAACCTATTGTTCCAGTTTGTCTAGACATACCAGCCTTCCGCTTCAATACTGCAAAGCACTTAAGCAGGTGCATAGCTTTAAGTATATGAATAGTCCGATTGACTTTAATAAGACCACTCATTTGTTTACAGTTATTCACATGTTTAAGTGCTTTGAGGGGTCAGGGCCTTGATGTTTGAACTGCTAAGCTCATTGGCCAGACGTAACCCAAATGTTAGACTTGTGCTTTCATTCTCACACTTAGTGGAAATAGGTCAACTGATCTACCTGTTATCCAAGTCACGTTGCTGGGTGGATGGGGAAGCTTCCCTGTGCTGTATCAGCCCTGTGGATAATAAGAAAACTCTGCATCCGGTGCAGAGCATTTAATGAGCATTAATTTGACTCTAAAATTGTAAAGTGTTTTTGTCCTTTTAAAAAAAAAAAAAAATCACTTTCCCACAACCTCAGCAGGAGGTAGGTGATACTCATTACCTGCAGGGAATGGGAACTAGTTTGTGTCATGGCTGATGAGGGGAGCAAACAGCTCTCTGAAAGGGGTCTGGTAGTTGCCTTCAGTTGGAGGATGTCACCATGTCAAGGACCTTCTGCTGAATAGCTGGAACAATACTCCATTCATGGAAGCCAAGGGTCAAAGAGTAGAATTGAATCCAGCTATGAAGTTGTGAGAGTTCTAAAGATAAGGTCAGCCAGGAAGGCAAACAGCAATGGGTTGTAATACGGCACTCTAAAAAAGTCACTTATTAAACATGAGAATGGAGTCAAATTCTTTGCTGATATAAACTGGCACCGTTCCACTGTCGCTGCGCCAGTTTACAGCAGCATAGTGTTTAACCTGGTATTACAGCATTGTAAACATAGTATGAAAAGTCAAAGACCTTTGTGCCACTGCCACATAATACTCAACTAGTGACGAAAACATTCTTTCTGTATTGTTTGCTGCCAGAACAAAACCAAATTGGTTGGCAGCCTTGTGAATGACATTTTCAAAGCATGCCTATGTGTGAATGAGGAAGGTTGGAGAAAGTGACTGCTCCCCACTGTCTAGTTCATTCTCCTTTTACGTGGAGCGTAACAGCCTTGATTAAACTGTTTAGATCTCATTTACTTTCACTCTGACTTCTTTGATTGTACGTGTATACAAGATACATTGGAGAGAAGGGCAAGGTGCGAATAGTATGTTGCTGTTATGTTTTTGTTGGCAGCTGGAAATGGTTATCAAAATGAGGGGGAAACTTACACTACACTTTCATGAATCAACAAAAAGTTTTCTGGGCCACATATTTCCTGAATTACTATAGGGAAAACATGTGCAAGGTGTGTTCGGTAACCACCCTATCCATCAAGATTAGCATTGTACAAATAGGGCAGCAAGCTAGGACGTTGATCTCCCTCCTCCCCCAAGTAAAATAGTAGAAGGCATCCAAAAAATCCTGTCTTTTGACAAATCCATCGTTTCCCTCTAATTCCACAAATAAAGAAGTATAAAATGCTTTCAAAACTCAGATGGAGTAATTCTGGCAAAGTGAAATCTAAATGTCACTGCAAGAGAGAGAGGGGGAGAGAGACTCCAAATCTAGCTGGATGAAAATGCTTCACAAGACATGTGTGGACAACTTGCAAACTTTTGGCTGATGCTACACAAGCCTTTCCCCCTCAATATTATATTTTAATTTACAGACTTATTTTCAGACAGACATACACGCAACTTGTCTATCCTAGACCCTCTGGTGGTCCCTCTGGTCCAGCCCTATAGCAGGTTTAACTGAGCATAGAATCATAGAATATTAGGGTTGGAAGAGACCTCAGGAAGTCATCTAGTCCAACCCCCTATTCAAAGCAGGACCAACCCCAACTAAATAATCCCAGCCAGGGCTTTGTTAAAATCTCCAGAAACCATTGGATGGAGCCTTGTCTTTATCTGGGTTCTTACCAGTACTACTAGCCCACCAGCAGTAGCCCCAGTGTATCAACCAGGTAATGAAAAGTTGAGGGGGACATGTTCCATTGCAGTGGATAACAAGAATATCCAGAGTTATTATAGTTGATACTAACAAAAATTTTACACATCCACAGGTGAGGCCGTAGGGGTGGGCACATGCCCCCAAAAGGCCCTGATCTCTAAAACGTTCCAACCTCGTGCACCCAAAGCGCATATCAACTTTAGCATGGATCAGTGTGGGGAACCAGAGTCAGTGTGGCAACTGTTCTGTTTTTTGAAGGCGGCAGTATTAGACTTCCCCCCCCCATTCTGGATTACCATGTCCTAAAGAGATGCAGAGGAAGGGGGGAAAGGGGGAAATTAAGTTCATTTGCATATGTAACACCTTTATGGGTTAAAGGCTTGCAGGCGTAAGATGATTAAAACATAAGCTCCTTCAATGCTATAATGCAATAAACAAACATTCTAAAATACAGGGCAACTAAATGCTTTTTTTCTTCACCACCTCCCACGCTATGAAATAGACTTACAACCGCAGTGACAGGTGTGGGGTACATAGATTAAGCCCTGATTCTGCAAGCATTTACACTAGTGCTTAACTTTGACTTGAGCAGGATTACTCGCATGTGTTGAGCAAAGTTGAGCACGTGTGTGAGGGTTGGCAGAATCAAGGGTTTAGAAAGATTCTCCCCTAATTCTGAAATCTACCTCTTCACTAGTGCTGACACACCCAAGTGATTGCTAACCCTCTTCTCCACACTCCCCCTCGGATCCCGTGGGTGTTAGGATAACTAGACCTTCCAACCTTAACTCCAGCTCACGAGCTTGGGCAAACGGCCTTTTCCGAAGACAGATTCCAGCACTAGTCCAGTTTAACAGTGTAGGTTCCTAAGCCGAAAGAACCTATAGACTCTGGGGGAGATTTTCAAAGGCACAAAGAGGCATCAGGCCAACCCACATTAATTTTCATTGAGAATTAGGTGCCTAAGTTCCCCTCTGTGTCTTTGAAAATCTCCCCCCTTATTGTCAGGCTGATGTCATGCAGCCAGTTACATATTCTATTAGCCCCACTTCCTTGGAGTCCTTTTACCTCATAAATGCTAATGGTAGTCGGACACCAGCCTTGAGAAAGGCTTTGCTCCCCGCTCAGCTTAAATGATTTGGTTTGTTTGGATATAGGATAAGGCAGAATGCAAAAAGAAGAACTTCCACTTACTAAATATTCAAAGCACTTGGCTGTTCTGGTGGGGCTGCAAATGTGTGCTTTGAATAGCTGCTAAGCAAATCAGTTTAGAAACAGCAGGAGAATTTATTTACTTGATTGCCATCTAGTGGACAACTGTTCTGTCTACCTTGCATTTTTCCCCACGGGGCAACAATCACAATCTCAGAACTCAGCCAGGTGAGCGATCGTTACCACAATTTGCCTGCACCCTAAGTGGCAAATTTGGAACTCCCTCCACTGGTATGAAAGACCTTCAAAAGACTCGAGATAACCTAGTTTTGCTGTGTTAGAATGCAAGCCAAGGGATATTCCATGGAGGGAGACTGCAATCCTTCTTTGTGCCATGGAGCAGCATTGTACTGGAATCATGCTAGAAAGGTTGGAAGGAGGGATTGGTCATGTTGGAGACATGGTAGTGAAATGGCCAGTGCCCAGAGACAGAGCCACAAATCCACAAAGGGAAACACCAGGTTTGTTTCTTCCTTGAATATTTGCAGTAGCAGATGTATTCTGTCTATACAGATGCCCTGGGCTTTGCAGATGGGACAACATATTGGTTCAAAGTGGTAGGACAGGAATGTTCCTGAGAAACTAACATCAGGTTGCACTAGCAACAGTTCCTCTTATTGTTGGAGTATTATTTTATTGTCCTGCCTTTTCTAACCACCACTGACTAATGAAAGGTGTAGTTTTTAAGTGAAGCAATTAATTTTCTTTGGGGCTTGCAAAAGCGAAGGCTGGAGGGCTGAATAATCTTTTCCGGGATCCATCTGACTCCTACTCCTCTCCTAACATTGTGTCAATTTGTTTCATTAACCTCTTGCTCTTTCTGTTGAAGAACCTTGTATTATCTCTAACCTCCATTTAGAGGGCAGCAAATACAGCCAGTGATTGGCTGCATTGAGGGGACCCACGGAGATCTTTTGTAGTGGCAAAAGAGGGTACTAATGGTACAGCTACATTCAGAATGTAATTTGTATTCTCCAACTCCTCTTGAACAGCCAAATAAAAAAAAGTTGCCATTTATAATAAGTGAATCATACCTTATAAATTGACAAACCACTCAGCTCAGTATACATAAGAGTTCATGAGGAAGCACCTACTTTTTGCTAAGGGCTAAAGCGGGATATAGTTAGTGATGCTGGATAATACCTTATGCTATCAAGTCAACGGGACTACTCATGGAGTAAAGTACTGAGTAAGGTCCACAGTCTAACCCGGTGTAAGGACAAGGTGCACAAACACGGTTCATTTACTCTGCATAGTTTAAAATATGTTGGTATTGACTGAAGTGCATCTTCATAAAGTGGAAGGGTTGTATTTTCTTAGAAATATAAAGATCAAGATTAGATGTCGTAATGCTAAAAGAATAACACTGCATTCAAGTTTTATTGCAGAAAATGTGGAATTAGTGAATACAAAACATGCCAGTAGTGTTTGTAAGGTATCATTGTCTTCTCCCAGCCACCAGCCTGCAAACACGGACACACAGGACTGTTTTCATGGGTGTCAAACTATCAAATCACTTTAATGGAGAGTACAGGGCCCTAATGCTCTAGTGCCACCCACTGCTTCTACAATGGTCACTGAATTCTAAGGCACTGCAAATTGGATTGTGCTCATGGGCTTCAAGCACTCCAGAATGCTTGGTGAACGTGAGACAGAGCATTGAGCCTGAATTGCAGAATTCAGATCTAGCTCTGTGTTTCAAACACCCAAATTCAAAGGTGTTCAGATCTAACATTCTGGTTGACCCCTTTCTTAGTGGTAAAGGCCACCTATGAAATTCATTTCAGATCCCAGTTCACAATCTGAAATCGAATTTCCCACCCAAACTCGAAGGTGATCTGATCCAGGAATATGGACCCACGTCTAAACCACAGTAGAGTGGTAGAGAAAAGGGTTCAGCCAAATGAAGTAGATACAGACCCATCCCTCATGTCTCCACCACCAGCTCGATCCTAGTTCTGGCAGCAGTCGGGAAATTGGGACTGCACATTTCCAAATGCCATGCAGGGTACTGTCTTGAGGCATTTTGGAATGTGTACTTCCAGGTTCTCACAAACTGCAGGAAGTAATCAGCTTCAAAGAGGTTTCATCCAAAACGGCTCATGCGACTCTAATGGTCTCAGACACTATCCGGTGGTCCCGGGACATTTATACAGATCACATCACCGGCCACCACCAATACTGAGAGTGAGCCGGCATGACTTCACGCACCCAATGAGGAAGAGACCTGAAGACTTCCTCTGTTGGACCTTATCCCCTGAACCCTGAACCCACCGAATCGAACTGAACTCGACCATATGAGGGTCCTCCTATCCTCATTACTCGGCCCACTTACTTATACCTATGACTGCCTGTAATTCCTGTATGAGTGATGTACCCTCACTGCTTGCTGACTATACCCTGATTCGTCCACCTTGTACCCCCCCATTGGGGATATTGCCGACTGTATGTGTTATGTGCTATCCAATATCAAAATACTAACATCCCCCTATACTCTGTATGTTACCTCCGATGACTAATAACTAAAGTTTCAAGACCCTGTATCATCTATTTTTACACATTCTCAATTAGGAGCCAAATTTTGGTACTGCCCTAATCTTTGTACATTCTTTTCTTTTTCTTTTGTACTTGCCATTCCACTTTTTAAAAAGTATCTAATTGGCTTCGTATTGTCCATAACCAATGCCTGAGGGAGCAACAAAGTTTCTAACACTACTTCAGGCTTCTTTCAAAGGAAAGCCTCATCAATGCCAAACATTGTCTTTTTGGCTAAGAAGCAGAGTCCCTTCAGGGCATTTGTATCCATTTGCATATTTTCTCTCTCGTTAGTCTTTTCCCACTCCCCACCTTTCTTGTAAAGGACAAGATTCCTCTTCTTGCTGTTTCATGCATCAAGATCCAAGCATTTGCTGATATTATGCATGGAACTTACCCAAAGCCGCTTAACTGAAGTAGGCTTACCGAGTCTCTATTCTGCTAAATGAATTTCAAATGAAATAAACAAAGTTCTGTGGCATTTGCCTGTGGTGATCATAATGAAATAACTTTTCAGCGATTCTGTTTTGTTACCAGTCTGTTTTTAATGACTGTGTTAAACACAGCAGGTTGTGACCACGATACTATTTACTCTTCTAAAACTTATTTCTCGTCACGATCCTGTCGCCTGAATTATTGTATATAACACTCTTAACGTTTTTTGTTACAAGTGTATTGCCATTGTGGTGACTTTTGTGTCTTAAATTTATGTAATTGCTTCAATTCTCCTCAGATTTGGAGTCTAAGGCTGTGACTACACTACCGCGTATGTCGGCAAAATTTATGTCACTCGGGTGTGAATATTCCACCCCATGAGAGACATAAGTGATGCCGGCATAAGTGCTAGTATGCACAGCGCTAAGTCAGCAGGAGAGCTTCTCCTGCCAACATAGCTTCTGCCGCTCACGGGGGTGGGTTTTTATGCTCACGGAAGAGCTCTTTTTCATTAGCATAGAGCCTCAGTCAGTGGCAGCACTGTAAGTGTAGACGTTCCCTTAGTGAAAGGGGAAGGTGCTGATGGAGGGAAGCAAAATACATACAAATTATAATCTGTCTACTTAATCTCCTCTTTTGTCCCTAATTGTAATAATCAGAAAACTATAGCACTAGATCCTCAGTTTGTGTCCGTCAATGTCCTCCATAGACGTCAAGGAAGCTAAGGTGATTTATACTAATTAAGGATCTGGCCCATAGATTTTATGACAACAAGCTTGCACTTGTAGGGGAAAATTTTCATGTGTCATTGAATTTCAGTAGGGCTTGTGCTCTTAAATCCCTTAGACTCATTTGAAAATCTCCCCCCTGTGACACTCAGGATGCTGTGCATTTCTTCAGTGCAACTAAAGAATTATAGACAGTTAAAATCAGGAGCTGACAAAAGTGTTTCCGTTTTATTTTTAAATAGAGAAGCTGAGAGTTTCTAATGGTTAAAGGAAAAGTTTTTCCCCGTTGAGGTGCATAGTTGCAGAAAGCTCTTCTGATCATATTATCACAAGATTAAATTCAGGTAAATTAAATCAAATATTTAGGCCTGTAGCCTTTGTACAACAGAAGTGTGCATTTAGGAGACATTTCTCTGTCGATTTCTTATTAAAAAAAAATAGTGGCCAGAAAGAACTTAAAACTTCCTCTTAAAGCCCCTTATGTTAATATTTTGTTTTCTTCCTTTCTTTTATTTTTAAATAAAGACATGCAGAGCCTAGAGAAATTACTGAGGGATGCAATAGCATATGGGCAGCCTCGAAGTCGCAGAGCATGGAAAAAAATTCTCATCCTAGTAGAGGGCATTTACAGGTATGTAGGCACTTCCAAATGTGTGAGTACTTTGTATTATAAAGGAATTTAATAGGCGTAACACTGAGATTGCCTGAGAAATTCAGTGTATTTTTTTAATTGCTTCACAGCTCAAGTAGGATCTTCAGTGGTCTTGCTAAAAATTGTTGGTCTGCAATATTAACTGTAATAAGGCAGTAAAGACATTTCAGTGTTTTATATATAAATCCTGAAGGTCAGTCTAAGCCCTAGTATAAATAGAAGCAACTCCAGTGTGGTCCCTGTGTGTGATTTTGAATATTGGTTTGCAAAGCACTTTCCTTTGGGATGGAGTATGTTATTTAAATGCAAAGGGCAGATCTTCAGCTGGTGTAATTGTTGTAGCTTCACGTAAGTCAACGGAGCTGTGACAGTTTACAACAGCTCACAATCTGCCTCAGGGTGATTAAACGGAACAGCTTTCCAGAGTTCTCTGTTACGCGTTGATGAATTGAAAAAAGGTACTGGCACTGTATACATTTTGTATGCCCGTTTTTTATATAGCATCCTTTCAGCCCAAAGGATGTCAAAGTGATTTACAAACCAGTATTGAAAGTTACACACAAGGATCACAGTATCCATCACTGAAATACAGCCACGCTGAGTGGCAGCAATTTATGGTTTTTGAATAATTAACGCTAGTCATCCTGAGCAAGATATTTTTTTCATTAGGATTAGAGCTAGGCCAAAAAATTTGGCCGAGAAATTTTTCACTGAAAAATGCAGATTCAGGTTGACCGCCACATTTCACAAATTTGTGTCAATTTGGGCAAATTGTTTCCGTGGGGAAAAAAAGAGGAAAAAAATTAGAAATATTAAAATGGTTCATTATGCCATTTCTGAAATGAAATGTTTTGCTTTTTCTGGCTAGATTTACAAGGGAGTTGATTTGCGTTTATTTTTTAGAAAAAAAAACAGTTAAAAATGCCAAAACACCTTGAAACAAATTTTTTGACCTTTCATTTTGCCAGAACTTCTGAAAAAATCAGTTTCAAGTTGACCCAAAATGATTTTTTTTGATTTTTCGGATCACAAGCAAACCAACAAAAAAAAAATATCAGTTGCTTGCACAGCTCTAATAATGATGCCTTTTCTTTTTTCATGTCGTCATAACTTCATAGTCATCAGCATGTTCTTTTGGCATAACTTGTGCCAGCTGCTGCAGAGAACAAGTCAGCCCTCATCTAAACACCAGTCACTCAGGACTGAACAGTTGAACAGCAGACCCACTGATCCAAAGCATGCTGAATATCTCCCGTTAGCCAGAATAAACAGAGCAAAGCTGCAAATAAACATAGCTCTGTGTGGCTAAAAGAAAGTTAAGTTTTAAGGACTTTGATCATGCAGAAATTAAGAGGACCACCAACATTTTAATGACAAATACTCCTAGCAGTCACATGGCCTACAGAAAACCCTTTAGCTGCTCTACTTTGTTCAGTTTTTAAATCCTTTACTTTGGATGTGCACCAACCAGGGAAAGTGAAGGTACTTTTGTGTCATGGATGCATTGGTTAAAGTGAGCAGTTGCACAGACCCATAATGTCAACTTGCTCTGGCATTTGTCACTTAATCAATCTCCCATTTAATGGGACACTGGGCATTAGTTTTCCTTAGATCTGCAGCTAGTATTCACAGAGAATTTTCTTCTTGAAGAAAGCAGAAGAGCCATGTGTCTTTCTCTTGTTATGCACAATCACAGCATGTAAAACTTCAGAGAGAGAGTTTGATTCAAAAGCTTCAATTCTTTGCAGGGGTGGATTTTCAAAGCGGCCTACAGGAGTTAGACACCCAACAGCCGCTGACTTTCAGTGGGATTTGGGCACCTATCTCCCTTAGTCTCCACTAAAAATCCTAACCTGAGTGTGGCGCCTGCTAAGTGTTTGTCAAAGAAAGTCTGCATAAGAGGACATGGAGTCAAATACTGTACCTGGGATCTCTTGTTTTTTGTTTTAAGTGCTGAACCATTTATTTCCACTAATAGCCTTCGTATCTGTGCAAGCAAAAAGCATACAATAAAAGTACTACTAATACCTAGCTTTCTTATAGCATCTCATCAGAAAGTAGTCCAAACATTAGCTAGTTTTAAAATCTTTATTGTATACTTGTGAGGTAGGCAAATAAGAAATCGAAGCTCATGCTTCAGATGGCAAACCAATTCTGTACTGGCTCGAGAAGGAACCCCTACTGCATTGCCACCACGATAGATCATTGCATAACTGGCTAGATGCAATATTGGATGAGAGCTGACCTGTCCATGAAGGACTGGTTCTTCTTGAGTGATGGTCAAGAGTATGCACACGTACCTGAGTCTAGAGAACTTTTGTAAGCCTGGTCCATTGGTCCGCACATGTGCGGTTGTTCTCCTCATGCTCTGAAGTAAGGATATAAAGGCCAGGGCAAACCAACATCTCTTCTTACCACCTCATGGCCTGAATAAAAATTCTGTGTCCGCTTCAATCTTCCTATTTTAATATCAGTAAAACAATTTGTAAATAGTTTTAGTAATTTTTTTTTTTTAGTTTAGTATAGTGTTGTTTTATAATTAGTATAGTGAGCTTAGTTCTCCCTGCCCAAGGAAGCTTCTCCGTGTAGAGAGGAACTATGCCAAGGGTCCCAAGAGAGTTGTGTCTCCTGCCCCTGTTCCTTCTCCATCAGCAAAAGACCACCAGCATGCCCTTTATCACCTCACCAAAGGCATTATCTGCTGTTCCTTCCCAGGGCCACCCGGGGGGTGCGGGGGCAAGTGGGGTAATTTGCCCCAGACCCTGTAGAGGGCCCCCACAAGAGTTTTCAGGGACCCCCATGAGAGTTTTTGTCGGCAGGTCCTTCAGTGCCGCCGAACACACCCGGATCGAGTGAAGGACCCGCTGCCGAAGACCCGGAGCTGCTGCTTCTTATGCTCCGGGTCTTTGGCGGCAATGTGGTGGCGAGGGCTTCTTCTGCTCTGGATCTTCAGCGGCAATTCGGCGGCGGGTCCTTCACTCGCTCCGGGACCCGCCACTGAAGTGCCCTGAAGACCTAGAGCGGAAGGATCCCTGCCGCCGAAAACCCCAGGCCCCCTGAATCCTCTGGGCAGCCCTGTTCCTTCCCTCTCCAAACTAGTGAAAGACAAGCGCTCCACCTGCTGAAGCACCTCATGGAGCAGGTCATGAGGCCTCATTCGGATCCAGGCTGGGGGGAGACCCCCTCAGACTGCGAGCAGCACCTCTCCAAGCATGCACTCTGGAGTAGAGGCTAAAACTCTTAAGCATGAGAAACTCTCTCATGAGAGTAGGGGACATGACCATATAGGCATAAGGATAGATTCTCGTCCAGATCGGCCTCTAAGAAAAAGGATCTCTACCCATCTTGGTCCAAGTCATGTGAGTCCTCACACATGGGTCACAAGGAGTTAGTTCCACATAAACCTGACATTCAAGAAGGCAAAGGAAAAATGATCCAACAGTACTGGTTCCAGCTCCATTCACCAGACCATAAGATCAGTACCCACCAGGCCTGTCTGAGAGCCCCACGCTGGGACCTCATTCAATGGTTCCAGCTCACTCCACGTGGCATTCTCCAAAAACCCCGTTGGGGGCCCTGCATCTGCCAGTCCCCTCCTCAGAGGCTCCCCAAACAGCAGGAAGAACCAAAATCTTTACCTCACAGTAGAATATTCCTCCCAGGCCCAGTCCTCCTTAGAGACATCCCTATGCCCGAAAAAATCACCTTGAGAAGAAGAGGCTCACCCCCTACTGCATCCACAGCTCGGAGCATCCTCCCACTGGTACAGATGGCACCGCCAGTAGAGCAGGAATCTATTATTTTGTCAAACAAATCTGAGGCTCCAGACAAGTCTCTTTCTCCCACCACACCCAACGGAAACAAGCCCAGACAGAACCCACAGGAGGTTTTGGAACCATCCACTTCCTTCAGGTTATGGCTATTCAGGGGACCGTTAGTACCCTATGTCTTGGGGACTTCTCCCATCAGTCAATCCTTCTTACTAGCCTAATGGGAGCTGCTTAACAAACGTACTGGATCTGTGCAAGAATCACACCGACCGACCCTCCTCTCCCAACAAGTAATAACCAGCTCCATCCAAGTTTGTGGAGGAAGAAGCTGAGCTGGATCCACTGGTTCTGCCAGTTCAGATGGGTGTATCATTCTCTTCACCTGAGGAGGCAGTTGCTCCATCATCCCCTTCCTTGCCCAGTGACCACAAGCAGTACCAGGAGCTGTCATAGAGGGTAGCCACTGAGCTTCAGATACCTGTTGAGGAGGTCCAGGACACGCAGCATAGTCTATTGGGATATCACCCAGCCCTCTGGATGGGTCACCCTAGAAAGGCCAATCAATCAGGTCATTTTGGAACCTGCCAGATCCATGTGGTATACCCCTGCCTCCTGTGCCCCTATCTTGAAGAGGGTTGAAAAATGATATTTTGTGCTAGCTAAAGGAGCAGAGCTTTTATTCACTCATCCAGTACCCAACACTTTCATGGCGCAAGCAGCTACAGAAAGGTCCAGGACACAGCACCCTACGACTACCCCAACTGACAAGGGGACTAAATGCCTCCACCTTTTGGGCAGGAAAATATTTTCATCAGCTAGTGTCCACTTCAGAGTTGCTAACTACTAGGTGCTGTTAGCAAAATAGGATTTCTTGAATTATTCAAAATGTCTAAACTTTAAAGACAAACTTCCGTAGGAAGACAGGGCTCAGTCCCAAGCCCTCATTGATGAAGGTGGGCTGATGGCCAATACATCACTTCAAGTGGCAGTAGAAGCATCTGACACTGCCTTTCTAGAGCCATTGCCACAGCTATAGTCACATGGCACGAATTGTGGCTGCAATCTCTGGGGTCCTCCAGGGGAGACCAGAAAACCATTAAGGAACTTCCCTTTGTGTCTAAACTCTTTACTGAAAAGACTGTTTCTACACTCTCTTAAATACTCGAGGACAACCCTCCAATCACTGGGCATTTACACCCCCGCCCTGAAGAGGAAACATCAGAAGCAAACCTACAGGCCCAGACCTTCACCTCAAGCATTCAATTGCCAGTGCCTTTATGAACCATCACACAAAAGGCAGTATGCAAAGACCCAGACACATGGCTTCGTCCACCTCTGCGATGGCCACCCCACCCCACCCACTGTCCAAGGGGTTCTTTGGATGGTATGCTGAAGGAATGCATATCAACATTGATGCCATGCCTTATTGCCCCCCGAAACTCTGTTTGCTGCCTTACGCACTTTGCTCACAACTGGGGGGCAATAACAACAAACAAATGGGTACTAGAGATCATCCACCATGGCTACATGATCGAGTTTATTTCATCTCTCCGCTACAATACCCCTCCCTGGCCCATTCTCAGGAACCCACTCTCACAAGGAGGTTCTTCACCAAAAGGTAAAGTCTCTCCTTCCAGAAAGAAGCCATAGAATGGATGCCACACTAACATCAAGGGAAGGGATTCTACTCCCATATGTCTTGGTCCCCAAGAAGTCTGGTGGTTGGAGACAAATTCATGATTTACACCAACGAAATGTATTCTTCCAAAAAGTAAAATTCCATATGGTCACATTAGCATCAATAATTCCCTTTTTGGAACAGGGGGCACATGGTTCGTGGCCCTCGACATGAAAGATGCTTACTTTCACATAGACATTCACCTGATCCACTGAAAAATCCTTGTATTCCTCATTGGGAAAAACCACTTCCAATTCAGAGTGCTCCCATTTGGACTAGCTATGGCACTCAGAGTCTCTACAAAAGTCCTTTCAATGGTAATGTCTTGGATGAGAAGACACAGGTTTATTGTCTTTTCATATCTTGATGACTGGCTCCAGACAGGCAGATCCAGCGGGGAATTCCAGTTGGTGACCCTATTCCTGCTCCAGCTACTATCTTCCCTGGGAATCTGTGTCAGCCACAAAAAGTCTACATTGACTCTCACGAGGTCCATAGATTTCATAGGTGCGACTCTGGACTTGACTACAGCAAGGGCCTATTTCCTGTTGGAAAGCTTCCATACCAGGGGTGATTTGATAAAACAGATCACCCTCACATCTCAGACTATGGTCAGAACCTGTCTTTCCCTCCTAAGCCATATGGCCTTATGCAGCCACGTAACACCATTCGTCAGGCTTCTCTACTGCTTACAAGCCCGACTTCAGTCCATTTACTCACCAAAGATAACCTCAGTGCTAGAGTAGCAATTCCAGCCAAAGTTATGGCCTCTCTTGCCTGGTGGATAAATCCAGAGAAAGTTCAAGTGGGAGTTCCTTTCCTCAAAGACACACACCTGAGGCAACTATCATCACAGATGCTTCTGTCTTAAGTTGGGGAGCCCATATTGACAATCACACTGCACAAGGCACCTGGACCCCTGGGGAGGCCAGAATCCATATCAATTTACTGGAATTAAGGGCAGTCTATTGGGCCCGCAATGCATTCCTTCCACTCTTCCAATCCAGACGTACCCAGGTTATGTCAGACAGTATGACAGCTGTCTTCTACATAAACAAATGGGGGAAAGGGTGGGAACAAAATCTCCTCCCTCCCCCCAGTGTAGAGACAGTCATCCTGGTGTATTAGAAACCGCATAATCCTCTCAGCAATGTAACTACCAAGTGCACACAACTCCCTAGCAGACGGTCTCAACAGACAGTTTTCCATGGGCCATGAATGGGAGAATTGCAATTCTGTTCTGAATGAGATCTTCACTGAGTGGGGAACACCATCTTGGGATCTCTTTGCCTTGCAAGGGAACAAGAAACTACCCCTATACTGCTCCAGAGCAGCTATGGCCGTGGTCTGAAGGGCAATGCCCGGTTGCTACCTTCACAAACCACTTCAGGTGTGCCTAACCTCCCACCCTACTAATACCACAAATTCTGCAAGAGATCTGTCACAACAGGGCTCAGGTCATCCTCACCACACCCAACTAGCAGAGACAGTTCTGGGAACTCCTGTGGATTTCAACCTTCCCTCTATCTCCCCCCCCCCCCCCGCCCCAGCATCCACCTATTTCCGGATCTCCTGTCGCAACACAATGTACAATCAGGCACTCCCCAACCCAGGACCACTACAACTGCAGGCCTGGTATTTGGTTGGGCATCTGACATAGAGCACATGTATTCAGTGGCAGTTCACTCCATTCTCAAAGCAGGAAGGGAGATGCTACTTGGCCAAATGGAAGCATTTCTCCTTTTGGTCATGACAATACTAGTTATCTCCAGAGTCCTCTAGGATTCTTGTTATTCTAGAATACCTCCTTGCCCTTAGACATTGGGCCTCTCAATCAGTTCCATATGGATCGATCTTGCAGCAATCAGCACCAGTTGAGAACCATACTAGCTTTACTCATCCTGTGATGAATAGATTCCTAAAAGGACTTGTTAAAACTTCCCCACCAGTGGTGAGACCAACATCACAATGGGGTCTCAATCTCATCTTTTCACTTCTCACCAAACCTCCTTCTGAACCATTAGTAACCGGTTCTATGTTCCATCTCTCGATAAAGTTGCCTTCCTACTCTCTATCCCAGGAGGGTGAGCAAGCTGAGAGCACTCATGGCATATACCATCTTTCATAAAGAGAAGGTCTTTCTTTGCCTCCACCCAAAATCCATTCCCAAAATAATTTTGGAGTTTCACATGCATCAAACCATTCACTTCCGAGTATTTTTTCCAAAAACTCATACCTCTGATGAGAAGGGACAGCTTAACTTTCTAGACCAGTGGTTCCCAAACTTGTTCTGCCGCTTGTGCAGGGAAAGCCCCTGGTGGGCTGGACCGGTTTGTTTACCTTCCGCGTCCGTGGGTTCGGCCAATCGTGGCTCCCAGTGGCCGCGGTTCGCTGCTCCAGGCCAATGGGAGCTGCTGGAAGCGGCGGCCAGTACATCCCTCGGCCCGCGCCACTTCCTGCAGCTCCTATTGGCCTGGAGCAGCAAACCGCAGCCACTGGGAGCCACGATCGGCCGAACCCGCAGATGCGGCAGGTAAACAAACCGGCCCGGCCCACCAGGGGCTTTCCCTGCCCAAGCGGTGGAACAAGTTTGGGAACCACTGTTCTAGACATTTTATCTAGAAAGCAAAACCATCAGAAAAACTCCTAAACGTTTCATCCCCGTAGCAGAGTGATCAAGAGGTCAAGCTCTGTCTGCTCAGAGACTCTGTAAATGGATACCAAGCTGCATCATCCTTTGTTACCAATTAGCTCACATTCCCCTCAACTTCTGTAGCATCTCTGTAAGACATACCCTTACAGATATATACGGCGCGGCTACCTAGAAATCCATACATGCCTTTACATGACGCTATGCATTGGTGCAGACGTCTACTGCAGATGCAGCTGTGGGGATGGCAAGACTACAGACATCCGTACCATCTGCATCCTCACACATATCTCTTGTTTGACTACAGTTTACTAATCTCCCATGTGTGAACTATACATAAGGACCATCACTCAAAGAAGAAATGGAGGTTACTTACCTGTAATTGGAGGTTCTTTGAGATGTGTGTTCCCTATCTACATTTCACTATCCGCCCTCCATCCCCTCTGCTGCCAATCATGAACGGATTCCTGGTAATATAGGAATTGGAGCAGTATTGGCCCGCACTGCCCTTTTGTACGAGGAGCACAAGGAGAACAACTGTGCTTGTGCAGACCAATGGATACTGTTTACTAAAAACCTTTAGATTCAGACTCATGGTGTGCATGCGTCCCCCCACGTGGAATACAGATAGGGACCACACATCTCAAAGAACCTCCAGTTACAGGGAAGTAACCTCCATATATTCAATATTGCTAGGTACAGATTAGCAGACCAAAACCAATCCAGTATATTGGTAATAACATTTTAAACATAAAAGGAAGGGTGAGGGAAGACATTCTCGAATTCTTCATTTTATATGTGCTTGAGCTGATGTTTTCTCTCCTTCTGACCCTTCCCTTTCTTGGACTCTGATTTTGAAGTAGCAGCAAGACTTTCCACTACCTGAGTAGGCTAGATTTAGTTCTTTTTAGTTTTGACAGTTGGTAAATTAGCATTCTTACACAGAGTAGTGAGGAGGAGGGGAGAATTCTTTAAAGTATCCTTCTTGGTCAGGTCATATGCTGCTTTCTTAAATGGGTTTCTAAAGAAATGGAGCATCATTGATAACTATTATATAGAATTAAAATCACTTGGTCAGATCCATAATGCAAGTTAAAGTATCTTGATTTACAAGTTTGGCTTGGCATCTTTTTGCATGGATGTAACGTTCCACTTTTTTTTTTTTTTTAAGATGGCAATATACGACACTGATGAGATCAACATTAAGGGTAAAATTCTGCCTTCATTTTCACTCCTGCAAGCTCACTGGTATGTTAAGGGTATGTGAAAGAGTTATCCTACTCAGCAACATTGCACATGAACCTTGACTTACCAAACTGGCAAAAGTTGAAAAGAACTACTACGAGCCACCGTGGTGTTTGGTGTTTCAGAATCATAGCCCACTGAGTTTGCATGGGGATAAGTAAATGCAGAATTTGGCCCACAGCTTATAAAGGACCCAAGCTGGGTGTCAAATAAACAGTGAGAAAACATTTCAGTTTTTTAAAATTTATTTAACATTCAGAAAAGGAAATCTCAGCACAGGTAAATATAACTATTAATGAACGCTGGCTTTTAACTTGGACTAGTTTGAGAGTAAATTTATTCCATATTCAGTCCAAGCTGAGAGAGACCACATGGCCATCAATCCTCAGTACAAAAGCATGAACAAGTTTTGGCAGGGTCCATGGCAGAAATTAAATTGACTTGCTAAATCATGTCTCTATTATCTAAATTCTAGCTAGTGTTTTCCTTGGCTTCTACTGTTTTCAGTTCAGGATCAGTCAATTACTGCATTCTTGCTCAGTTTCTGGTAGATTTGTGCTACCTAGTAACATATTTACTTATGAGTCAGATGGGCCAAGGCCCAAGGCAACAATTGAGGGGCAACATACAATGGTCAAAACCGATAGTTTTTCATCAAACTTTTTTCCATTTTCATTTTAATTTGACGTGGTCATATTTCTCTGATCGCTTGGATACTGTCCAGTGCATTTTCATGTATACTTGAGGTTTTTTTGCGATTCAGTGCCAGTACTCTAGGCAGCCTATTAAGGCAATTTTTTATATCCTGCTATTAGGTGATTGCCAGCCCCTTTGTCCAAAGGGGTAACATTTTACGTCACTGGCCAGAGACCAACAAAAAGGGGTTAATCAATCAATGGCTGCTTCCTAACATTTCAAAACACTGTAATTTATTTGACTTTTTAAACTGTTGCTGTAAACCACAAACTAGAGAAGTCTGTGTCAAGTCTCCTAAATGCCGCACTGTGACAAAGTTTACCAAAGAAAATAATGCTAAAAGCAAAGATTAAGATTTAATGTGTGTATTTTGGAAGATCAAGATCAACACGAATACAGCGTGTGTATCTAGTTGTATATCAGATCAGAGGAAAGGAGTTTAAAGACCCATGACAGACATGATCAAGGGGCCAAAGGGATTGACTTATAAGGAAAGAT
This sequence comes from Trachemys scripta elegans, assembly GCF_013100865.1. Classification (NCBI taxonomy): domain Eukaryota; kingdom Metazoa; phylum Chordata; order Testudines; family Emydidae; genus Trachemys; species Trachemys scripta. Next base: position 12,786,251 of record NC_048300.1, read on the forward strand.
TTATATGTAATCTGAGCAATGACTGAAGAAAGGGATATGATAAGTCTTCAAATACTGGAAGGGTTAGAGTAAATCTGCAGAGATTGGAAGGGTATTACATGCTGGCATATCTAGGAGTTGTGTGATGAAATTAAGAAGGGGAAATGGCTGTCTGAATATCAGTAAAATCAATCTTCTTGACAGTGCAATGAATAAGGCTATGGAAAAGGCCTCACTCTACTGAGAAAAATGATAGAAGCCCAGTTGCCCGAGAATTCTAAAATGAAACTGGATAAAATGCTGTCAGTGTGCTGTATAGAGTAAACCTGCATTGCCAGACAGAGAAGATTTAGTTGACCTACGGTGATATGTCTCTTCCATCTCCCAGTCTCCAAAGCTCATGGAAGCCAATGGAAAGAATCCCATTAACTATGATGGGATTTGAATCAGGACCTAAACTCAGTGATTCCGAAACTACATCATTTGTGTCCTGTACAAACCTTGCCAGGGGACCTCTTTCCAACACTTTTGTCTCGTGGCCTCGTTAAAACTTGATTGGCATTGTAGAGCAACTGGGACGTAATCATGTTGTGACCAAGTTATGCAGCAAAGCTAAAACCTTGTATGTAACCGACACTTCAGCCCTGGCCCAGAACGCAGTTAAGATCCTGTCTGCAGTACAGATCTGAACTGTTGTAACTAGGTCAGGGGACATCAGTATTGTGAACAGGTCACGGTCATTTTTGTGCGGGAGGCTGGCCCTACGATGCACTGCAGAGCGAACAGCGGAGGGCTGCAGACAGAGTACCGTGTGAGGGAAAACAGCTTCAGAAGTTATAGGCCAAAAGGACCATACAAAACTCCACCAGGCCAGGTCTGAACTCTGACAAATTCCAGTTGGGCTGGGTTTGAGGCACTAAGACAGCAATGTCGGACTTCTGTACCCAATCCTGTTTCCCTGACAGTGACAGCATGCACTCATTGTTCAGCTTCGTAGATTAATTTGGAGCCAGATTCTGGTGGCAACGCCCCAAGAGGGAGGCAGGAAACTGGGGTGCACAGATTGCTTCCCCAACTACATTGCGCAGCCGAAATGAGGGCCTCTGTCACTGCTGCAGTCCCTGTGCTCTCCTGAGGCACACACTGCCCCAAAAGGAACAGGAAGGAAGCAGAATCAAGGCCTCACCCACTTCCTCCGCATTACCTCACAGAGGAAAAGACCAGTTGAGTGAGGAGGAGCAGTCTGCGCCATCCTAAACGAATAGTGTAATCTGCACAGGCCCCATGCACGCTGGGCCCATGAGGCACAATTAGGGTTACCATACGTCCGGATTTTCCCGGACATGTCCAGCTTTTTGGGCCTCAAATCCCCGTCCAGGTGGAAATCCCAAAAAGCTGGACATGTCCGGGAAAACAGGGAGGGAGGGGTCGTGGGACTTGGGTCCCGGCCAGAGCCGCTGGGGCCGGCGGTGCTCGGACGGGGCCACTGGGGCTGGCGGTGCTCGGACGGGGGACGGGGTCCCTGGGGCTGCCGAGGCCAGGGCGGGCCGGAGCCCTAGGGCCCGAGCCGAGCCGGGTGGGAGACACTGGGGCCAGAGCCTCTTGGCCTCGGCCGGCCGGCCGCCAGAGGGAGCCGCTCGGCCGGGGGGGCTGGACGGGGCCGCGCCCCGCCCCAGCTCCAGCCCCAACCCCAACCCCAGCCCCAGCTTACCTGCTGCCTCCCTGTTTCCGGCTTCCCGCGAACATTTGATTCGCGGGAAGCAGGGGAGGGGGAGGAGCAGAGGGGCGGAGTGTTCAGGGGAGGGGGCAGAGTTGGGGCGGGAACTTTGGGGAGGGAAGGGGCGGGGCGGGGAAGGGGCGGGGAAAGGGTGGAGTTGGGGCTGGGCCAGGGCCCCGTGGAGTGTCCTCCTTTTTTTAAATTAAAATATGGTAACCCTAGACACAATCCCTCCCTGAATTGCTCAGTGGATGGCACAGCTTAACGCTACTGCTCAGTCAGGCCACAATGACACAATTTAACCCCCTCCCCACTCCAAAAAGATGTTAAAGCTTCCTCCTTTCAGACTTCCAGAGCTGTGAAATGCCCTGAGCGTTTTGTAAGAATGACACTACCAAAATGAAACAAACAGAGACATTTCATTTCCTTTCAGCTCTAGGGCCCTGGTTGAACTCCAGCCCGGGGTAATATTTACTGGAAGTTTTACCTTCCATAAGGGCTGCTCGGTGGCCTATGTTAAATGAGTTTGGTCTCAGTCTAGTTCTAAGTAGAGAGGCGTCCCCATTGCAAGCCTTCTTCCGCAATCACCAAAGGTCAGCAGAGAGGCCAAGGACAGAATGGGCAAAGAAACCAAACTGGTTTCTTGTCTCTAGAGCTGGTCCCAAGGGAGCGTTGAGGCTCATTAGCAGGGCAGCATGCAGGGAAACCTGCCTGTGTTCTGGCCATTCTGTGGAAGAACTGGGCCTTTCGTTGTTCTGGTGGCCTCTGGCCACCATCCCAGGATTTAAATAAGCCAGCATCTTTCAAGAACACGAATAGGTTCTTTGTTTCACTAACCTGTTTAGACTAAAAACAATTAACTCCTACTTACATCATTAGGTCATACTGTATGAAAACAATTTCATCAAATTATCTTCACATTTAAAATCTCCTGGCAGTCATATATCAGGAGAGGGAATTTAACTAAGCTCTCTGTATTCCAGGATTGAGCAATCACATGATTTTGCTGTAGAATTGTGCAGTGGATTTTCTACTCTTAAATTTAGATTTTAGCCCTTATAGCTGTGAAAATAAACTTCCAAATGTAAACAAATGCAGAGTGTCTTCCTGAGTCTGCAGACTCCCTGAAACAATAACTTAGACAGTGGTGTAATTTTCCCGCATAGATCAACATGGGCTATGTGAAAATACTATTACATTGCTGAATGTTTTAGCTGCAACACGGAAGTATTGCAAAGTCCATTGTATTATTATTGTGTATTGGCTGTAGTGCCGGGTATTGGGAGAGGTACAGTGGGATGGTTTCTCATTGACAAGAGCTAACGAGATTTAGGGAGCACAGGTTCAAGCCTTCCCAAAACTTTCAAGTTACCTATAACCCTGCCCATGAGAGTGAGTGAAAGAAAAGAGGCCAAAATCGTGAAAAGCCTCCCCTATGCCAAAAGCCTGTTGTCCCCTACTTGACTGCCAAACCTCCCCTACTTGACTGCCAAACTTTCTCCCTTATAACTTGTACAATGCAGCTACATGTTGCAAATACTAAAATCTGTGAGTGCAGCATAAAACAGTTTGAAACTGATATCGAGATAAATAACGCCGGGAGGCCATACTGACTGTATTACTCATTTGCACATTTAATTCGGGGAACAGGCTCCATTTTTCAATGTAGCTGGAGCTGCCTCAAGATTTCCAATTTGACCCACCTGAGCAGGGGGCCTCCCCACAGAATGTAGGTTTTGCTTGGCACACAGCACCTTGCTTTTGGTATGAAATATGTTAGCACTTTCAGATGTTTTTTCCCTCACCACAGCTAGTGCAAGAGAACAAGTTTAACTCACTGTAAAAATAAACTATTGAATACATCTGAAGGTATCTGGTGATAAGCTTCCCTGGTAATCTCACCCAGGTTTTCAAGGCACAATAGTGTCCACAGCAAAGGTACGGATAACTAAACTGCCTTGCATTAAAGTGGATTTCTAATTTATTTCCTGGGGAGTTCATCTTACAGGCCAATTCCTGCTGTTCACCTACCCTATTGAGGTAACTACCGAGAGTACGCTGGGTTTCTTTTCCTTTTTTCCCTAGGAGTGTCAAGATGCTGTTAATGCATCAATGCAGCATATTGAATTCTGCTCTCGTACTAAGGAGAAAAAAACATAAAATATTAAGGATCTTTTCCTGTACAGTGCTAGATCGTGTGTGGCATCCCCTGAAAGAGACAGGCTAGGAGCGAAGGAGTCAAAGATCACTTTAAGTCACCTTTGAACCTCCAGATTGTTCCTTCTCCAAGAGCCAAGTCTGCCTTAAATTAGGGAGCCTCCCCACATGTGCCTGTGGGCTGCTCTGAAGCTCATCTATATAAATCTTTCTGTCCCTGGCTCCCACCTGTGCTACCCTAGACTTCTCCTGCACTGGGGGAATTCTGCCTGGATCTGTTGCCTTTATAACCTGTAAATGTTGTCAGAGTGGGGGCATATGGACATAAGTGGGGGGCCAGAGTTGCAAATACCTTCTAATTGTGGGGGGTTGTATTGAATTATATACACTAATCTGGATAAAGTCCAGCATGTCATTTGAACCCTTCCCTTCTCTTCTCTTTTCTGCATGCAGAAGTAGGGTTGATAATTTGCAAAAAGACCAAGGAAGTCACTGGGACTGCTCATGTGAGTGACTGCCTGCTCAGCAATGGGCATTAAGACTTCCCAGTTTTTCTTTGAGCTACGAATTTGGTTTGAGCTTTAAAGAGGCCTTTTTTGGTATCCGGTAACCCTGCCGTCCATAATGTGTACCATAGTGCTAAGATTTAAAGAGAGATGGGGATTAAAAGATTCATTAGCAATTCTCGTTCTCTAGCATGGAAGGTTCCATTGTGCGCCTGCCAGAGATAGTCGCCTTGAAGAAGAGATACAAAGCCTACCTCTACTTGGATGAAGCTCACAGCATTGGTGCTGTGGGACCCACCGGCCGGGGAGTCGTGGAATATTTTGGAATGGACCCTGAAGATGTCGATGTATTGATGGGTACCTTCACCAAAAGCTTTGGAGCAGCTGGAGGATACATAGCTGGCAAGAAGGTAAATAGAAAACTTCTAGTCTCTGTTTGACACTAAAACAAATGGCATCCTATCTGTGCCTGGCATATATAGCTGCCTTTCCATATAATCTGCCACATAGTAGTGCTATTATAGAGAATGCACCACTCCTGTTTGGATCCCAAATGAATGATTGAACTGTTCAGCTATTCTGTTTGTTGGAATGGGTAAAATATTCAGTTTTCTTATTTTTGTTTGATATTCATATTAGGTAATTTGCTGGGCTATTGGTACTTTTGTCCCAAACCTGAGTGGAGGGCTTTACAAATAATGGGGATATTCAGCCAGCTCTGTGCTTGACTAGATACGCTTTGATGTACAGATTTGCATGCCCAGTTTGGGATTACGCTGGTATAACTATACATGTAAATTATATCAGTACAACTGGTAAAACTTTCCTGTGTACACAAGGCCTTAAACCTTTATGTCCTGTAACTAGGCCTCCTACTTATGACTTTTCCTAGTTTGTATAAAGTCCTTTGGCTCAGGTAAGTGGCAGGGGAGGCGTCCCTGCAGCATCAGGGCCTAAGAATTGCATTCAGAGCCACTAGCACAAATCCCCATGCCCACATCGAGTCCCATTTAAGTCTGTAGTGCTCTGCACAGGTGTGTAGGGGTTCAGGCAGGTGGTGGATCCAATTGCATGATTGGGGCCTGTTTTCATTTTAAGCTTATGCAGAAGCATGTGTCAAGGACTAAGGAGTATGTTAAAGTGGGGAGCACGTGGCAATGGGGAGTTGCCATGGATTTTGGTGGAACTGCTAGGTAGGTTCAGCCTTATATTAAAGACAAACTAATAAGACTATTGTGAAGTTGAATACAGACACTAGTGAGGTTACTTTTCTTCTGCTAAATCCAATGGGAGACAAACTGCGCTAGTTGCCATTTGCCCAGCACATTCATCCTTCTGAAAGGTGGGACAATTCTGTATTTTAAATGCGGCTTGTTGATTAGTGCCTCAGTGAGGCCAGGTTCCCCTCCCCCTACCCTACCCCACTTCTGTAAAGATTCTCATCATATAAGCAAAGTAGTATTCTAGTTTGTAGCTTTGTTTCAGGTGCAGGTGCATAGCTTACATTTTAAAGGATTTACATTTGCCAAGTATCACCTGTATTTCTTCAGACCATGGATTTTTAATAACAATTAAGAAAATAAATCAGTCATGAAATGTCTCAGTCAAATATCCTTGATCTCCATGTGTCCTCACCTGTATCAGTAGTTGGGAAGGCGTTCTGCTCTCCTGACAATTCAAAGTGAATTCAAATTTTGTTTCACTTGTTTAAGGAACTTGTGGATTTTTTACGAACTCACTCGCACAGTGCTATTTATGCCACATCTATGTGTCCACCTGTAGCAGAGCAGATCATTCGGTCGATGAAATGTGTCATGGGACTAGACGGAACAACACAAGGTAAGACCCCTTTTATTAACTACACACATTTTATTTAGAATCTTAGCATTTACTGACAAGGAGCAAAAAATACCTTCCAACAACAAAGGTCCCAAAGGCAGTAGAAAAGTATGGTAAAAAAATGCAATGTAAATGCAGTCATTCACATTGTACTGTCTATCATATCCATCCTAGCATGCCCCTAGGTGTTTTTAATCATACTTCTACATACTTATGCACAGTTTTATCAATGATCTCAGAGTACACTGGAAGCCATTATCAAACTAAGCTTCACAACACTCCTGCAAGAAGATGTCTGTTTTGCTGTTGAGTAAACTGGAGGCATGCAGTGGTTAGGTAGGGTGACTAGATGTCCCGATTTTATAGGGACAGTCCTGATTTTGGGGTCTTTTTCTTATATAGGCTCCTATTACCCCCCACCCCCACCCCATCCCGATTTTTCACATTTGCTGTCTGGTCACCCTATGGTTAAGTGATTTGTTTGAGGTCACAGAGCAAGACAGTGGCAGAGATGGAAGTGCCTCTCTGGAGTCCTTGCTCTCAAGTGCCTTTTCTAGCCACTAGACCACATAGCTTCCCAAAAACGTATATGAAAAGGATATAAACTCTTTAAATCTTATGATTGACTTCACAGCATGAGTTCAGAGTTAAAGCTGAGGATCTCTCATTAATCATCTTGTTGGGCTTAGATATTGCAATAAAAATACTACTTAGAGACCATTCCCAGAGTTTCAAACTCAGCCTTGTCTCAATAGAGGGGTTGCTGCATGATGTTCTTGATGAATGTAAATGTTTGAAACAGCAAACAGTTGAAAGCATACCATAGACTTTCTACCCAGGTGTGACACTGTATATGATGGTACTACTAAAATGATGACAATGTTACACTTAAATTTGTAACTAGACTGCAGTGTCCTGAAGTTAAATTTGTTTTCAAACGTGCTTTGTTCCCAAGTTCTAGAGAAACTCAATAAAGATGTGTTGATGTCATTTATGGAGGATAAGTCTTATTTGTATTCCTTCGGTGATACGGGATCTGCTTTAATGTAGCCAAGGATCAGACTCTCTGTATAATGTACACTATATAAACTATAGAACAACTGTGTTATGTAAAAAGCAACGAAGAGTCCTGTGGCACCTTAAAGACTAACAGATGTACTGGAGCATAAGCTTTCGTGGGTGAATTCCCACTTTGTCAGATGCATATAATGGAAATTTCCAGAGGCAGGTATAAATATGCAGGCAAGAATCAGTCTGGAGATAATGAGGTTAGTTCAATCAGGGAGGATGAGGCCTTCTTCTAGCAGTTGAGGTGTGAACACCAAGGGAGGAGAAACTGCTTTTGTAATTGGCTAGCCATTCACAGTCTTTGTTTAATCCTGAGCTGATGGTGTCAAATTTGCAAATGAACTGGAGCTCAGCAGTTTCTCTTTGAAGTCTGGTCCTGAAGTTTTTTCGCTGTAAGATGGCTACCTTTACATCTGCTATTGTGTGGCCAGGGAGGTTGAAGTGTTCTCCTACAGGTGTTATGTAACTATCTGCTACTACTGCAGTATGTTACTGACATATATCCAAGCTCCTAGGACTTAAATGTACCCTAATCCAGGGGTAATAGCTGATGTACCAATGCATTTGAATTTTCTGGAGGTGTTTAGGGAGAATGATGTGGATTTTGCAATTTTATGTATAACATACACTTGAAGAGCTGGATTGTGTCTTGAACAGCAGCTCATTTATAAAGAAGGTAGAATCTTCTTGTAGTAGGGGTCCCTGCCCGGAGAAGAGCTACTCAATGACTTCCTGGTGGCCTTCCCTCATAGTCCTGGGCTGGGGGGCAAGCAGAGGATGGAGAGTGATGGAGGCATGGCCACATCAGACTGCACTCCAACTATTTTGTACTGATGCAATGCCCCATAGAGCACTGTTGCAAACCAGCCTGGGGCTATTTAGATTTTCACCGGGGCCAATGGGTCCTCTGGTCCAGGCCAGCATTTGCAAGGTGCCAGTGCAGAAAAGGAGGAATGGAGAATCTGGCCCAAAATACCAAAATTCACTTCAGTGCACTAGCAAAAATTAAGGTTACTTGGAATCTAGAAACATTCCATTGTGATGCCTGCAGGCTGGGGAAACAATATTTTAGTCATTTAGGCAGATAATCCAAACTGGATTAAGGAAGTTGTTGTTATACTCTCCAATTTGAAAGGAAAGGGTTGGGGATAGTAAAATCTATGTAGCATCTAATATAAGAGACTCACTCTGATGTATTCCTTGTATTTTGCCTCCTGTACATTCAAATGGTCCTGATACATTATATAATCCTCTGAATCAGTTTTATAAAAATGCTCACCAACAGAGGGCAATATTGTACTAACCCTTTTCAAGAGTTATATCTTTAGGGCCTAAGACACATGGTATGTAAAGCATTATATCTGTAGAGCATTTCTAATCTCAGCCTTTCAGAGCTACTTACAAATGGCTTTGGGGTAACATGATTCTGTGTACAGTATAGGGCACTCTGATAGGAGATCTGGGTTCAAGAGAGGGCCTTTAAAGCTGTCCACCCCTAGGTGATTTGGAGGATTAGAGTTTCAGAAAAAGTTCTGTGAGCAGCAATGTAGTTTAGTGACACAATGTATTTTTACATGAACTGAGTTGCTTCGCTTATCTGTTAGCTCTGGCAATTTATTTTAATTTGCCTTGTAAAATTGAATACAAATGTATTGAGCATCAGGTCATCGGGCTTTGATGCTGCTTTGGCATCAGGAACAGAGGTTGTGGCTCAGAATGTAAAAAGAAAAAGAGAGAGAGAGCGTGCTCTGGTTGAATCTTCCTAGATGTTTGCTTAGCACCTAGCACAGCAGGGCCCTGAACTTGGCTGGGGCCCTTGTGCACTAATATAATATAAAATAGCAGCTGTTAATTTTTGAATGATCCTTGTGGGGCAACATGCCACATGATGGGAAAGTCTCAACTCAGACAAGATGACATCCCTAAATCCCAAAATGGAAGACACCATCAACATATGGAGTTTATCTCTCCCGTGCAGAAGGTTAAGTAATCCACCTCTATGCACACGTTTCTCTTCCCAACCCCAAATTAAGGAACACACAGAAAACTCTATGAAGAATGGGGTCTTCATGAGGAATGGGTAAAGGTGGGTATGGGTATTCCAAGAGCCCTATGACAATTACCCAGGAAAGATAACATGGCTGAAGGCCATATTACCTTTTTCACAGACTCCTCTGTACTGGGGAAGCCTCCATTTCAGGGTAGGTCCCAGTGGCAGAGGAGGCCCCAGTAGGCAAGTTGCAATGAGTTGTGTGTTACCATGGAATGGAGATGAGTCTGGAACCCCAGAGCCAGTGAGGAGGGATGGCCTCTCCCTGAGGGTCTGCTGGATTGTGAGAATGGAATTCATTGCATGGGAGTAAAGCTGTTCCCGTTCCCATTCCCCACAGAATGGTTTGGGGGACTCTCTATAAGGAGAGCCTCACAAAGTGTTTCCCCTCCGACAGATATTCCTGTAGATGGAGAGGTGCTGACTCTCAGATATCTAGGAAAACTGCCAGCACATGTATTAAGTATTTTGAAAAGGAAAGAAAATACAACTTGGTGAGTTTTCCATGTTAACTTAACAAAGAGAGAGACAGTGAAATACCTTGGTGGCAAATGAGTACATTTGTCCCGTTCTTACAGTTGTCTTCATCACTGGATCCTAGAATGATAGATGTACAGAAATCAGACAGGGTAAGACCTATTTGATCATTTAGTGACTAGTCAGTCCCTTACAGCTTCCAGGTTATTCCCTATAGTATATTTTCTAGTGCTTTGCTCAGTTTTGTTTTACATTTCCCAAGTTAGTTATAGGGCTTCCACCCTGCCTTCCATTAGTTGTTAAAGTAACTCTGCCTTGATCTGGTAAACATCTGACTTCGAGTAGAGCAAGAGAAATGTGCTTACACATTGGATGTAATCAAAGCCCAGAAATGCAGCCAGTGTTTGTGTTTACCTTCTCGTGTATCAAAATGATCGATTTGCTGTTGTTTTTAATGCAGTTATTTTGCTTTAGCATGATTATGCTTGGTTGAAAAAGAAAACAAGGTTTGAATTTCCAAGATCTAATTAATGGATGCATGACTGGAGGGTATGAGTAGATACATGTGTGCACTAGTGGTGATGAAGTGGGTTCTAGCCCACGAAATCTTATGCCCAAATAAATTTGTTAGTCTCTAAGGTGCCACAAGGACTCCTCATTTTTATATATAAAATATATATAAATAATTAAAGGCATTGCAGGTATTGATATCTGCAGTCAGTGTTGCCCAACAGTTTCCATGATAAGCCCCTGTTTTCAGTTCCTTATAACTTTGCCAAACTTCAACCTTTCAGACTGAAATTTTCCATGGATGCCAGGTGTCTGCCTATGGCCAAATTTATTTTTTTATTTATTTATTTCAACAAAAAAAGTTCTGTTGTTTCTCTCAATAAAGTTAGGGAAACATAAGAATATTTAACATGGGCAAAACAATGTATAGATGTTTCATTGAGTAGCTCTAACACTTCCATGCTTTGAAACTTGGCACAAGGTCATCCTGATGTCAAGGTTGTGCCTTTTGCCATCTTTGTGAAAATCCACCCATATGTGAGTCTCTGAAACATCTCCATTTCAAGTGTTCTGTAGAGACTTGTTAGAGTTTGGTGGGAAGGTAGTGGACTGAGATAAGGGGATGGAGTTGGAGGACATTGGGATAAAGGGGAAGACTGGGACTAAGAAGGGGTTGCAGGTTGGGTTGGGAAGGGAAGGTCTAAAACTGGGACATGGATATATTGGAGGGACAGGAGCAAAGATTTCAGGCTTGGGTGGGACAGGAGTATAGTGCGGTATACTCCTCTCAGAACATGGAATAGAACCCAGGAGTCCTGAGTCTCACCATTCCTCTACTGTTAGCAAATAGCTGTGTACCCACTGGCAAAATGTGTTTTACTTTCAGTGGGATGTTCCATTTTATCATTCAAAAACTCCCACATTATGTAACTAAAAAGAGATGCAGGAAATACAAGGTCTCCCCCAAAATTTATCTACAAATGAATACCTGGCACAGAATTTGTGATAGAGTCCTGAAGCCATCAAGCACCATTTCATGATCATTTCACCAATATCTCTTGACTATCTTATGTACACTAGATGGCCTGTAACAGTTTTACAGAATCCATGAGTACATTACTGCATACCCTTCATTCTACCTTGTTTTCTCCTGTTCACTGAGCAAATCGAACCAGGAAATGCCAGGCTCCCTCTAATTAATGGTCCAAGTAGTTAAGTATTCTGCCTCCACAATGGCCTGTGCCAGAGGATTCAGAAAATGGTGAAAAATTCCATAATGCCTCTAGCCATTTGTTCAGTATTAAAGCATTCTTAGTTGAAGAGGAGGAAACCTCTCCCTGAGTTGATATGTCAGTTCAGGCACTAAAGCTTGAGGACTCATAGCATTTGCAATGTTTATCCTAGATAGAGTAACTGCAAATGTTCTATTGTCGTTCATATAATACAATTGTTAATAGAATACAAGTGTCTAATCCCTGTATGAACCTTTCACAGCTGTAACTATATTCCTCACCAATACCATGTAGCAGTGAGTTCTATAGGATAGTTCGCGGTGTTTTGTTTTGTTTTTTTTTAAAGTCATTTTATCCCTTTTAAACTTGCATTGCCTTTTAATCTCAAATATACCCTTCTTCATTCATATGGGATATGGTAAGCAGAAGTTCCCATGACATTCACTTTATAGTTTGGATTATATATATATTCTTTATGCCTTCTCTTCATGGCTTCTCATTACACCACTGGAGGTACCTCAGGAAACTCAACAGCTGTTTTAGCCCCTAGATGAGCCTGCACTTGGCTCAGAATACTTGGACTTTGTCTGATTTTTAATATAGCTTATACTATGCGTACTTGCCTGTAAGGCACTGACAGAGCTTCTTGACTAGGATTAGGCCTGAAAAAGCCAAGCTAGCCCCTTCCAGCTGTGACCTTGCACCTTTTTCTCTTATTGAGAATATCATGAGCATATTTTTACACTTAAATTTGATAGGTAACAAAATAGAACCACTGAGTGGACAGATTTAAGACTGCTAACAAACAAAAGCAGTTTCCATACTGACGAAGAATAAAATGTAGTGATGTAACTTGCTAATGAAGCATTTCAAAAGTCATATTTTTTCTATTTAATACGTGGTAATTCATTGACAATAAAGTAGCATTCTTTCCTATATGCTTTTATGGAACTCTGTCAGTTTTTAAATATATTCTTAAGAAGCTACTGTCCTCATGCATGTTACAAAACAATACCTGAGATTATTAAAACAGACAGGATATTTTTAAAATGCAAATGACTTTCACTATTTATGGTCTTTGGTTTAAGTTTGGATCACAATTGCTCTCTCTGCTTGGAAATTGAAAATGGGACTAGTAGTTTGTCGTCAGAATTGAGTTCTCATGTACTAGATCAAAGCTGGCATCTTTGGATTGCAAAACCTGCCGGGGAATATGTTTTTGTTTTTTAAAGGTTTATTTTAAAAATTGGCGCTGAATCCCTGGAAACATTTACATTTGTCTTGGGTTTTGTAAAAACATAGGACCAGATTTTCAAACATGCTCAGCACCCACAATTGGCACCAGATTTTCAAAGAAGCTCAGCTCCTGATTCCAGTGCTAAATGGGAGCTGAGCTCTTTTGAAAATCTGGCCTTTCATGTTTTGTAAAACTAAATATGGCTGTCAGTGTCTCTTCTAAAATCTGAGGCCTTAATGCTGCAAGCTGCTCTGTGTGGGCAGGTCCCAGCACCCACTCGCAACAGCTTGCAGGATTGGAGCCATCCATGATGAACTACATTAGTTTCAAATCCCTAAGATTTTCTTCTTGTCTTTTATTATGAGCTGCAATCGCTTCTCTTAGGTCTTGATCCAGCAGAACACTTAAGGATATGCTTAATTTTAAGCCTATGAATATTCTCATTAAATGCAATGAGACTACCCAGGTGTGATGTGCTTAAAATGCTTAAGTGCCTGGCTGGATCCGGGCCTTGCATCATAGCCATTTTCTCAGCAGCAGATGATGAGTCAGGTTGGATTCTGCCACCAGTACTCAAGCTGAAGCAGAACAAACCCTGAATGTAATCGCGCTGATTTCAACGGCGCCACCTGCAGAGTAAGGTACTCCTCACCCTATATGTGGGAGAATTGCGTCCCTAGAGAACAATGGACTATTGATTCTAACAGGCAAGGGAACTTGAGTAATAGGCTTATAGAGCAAGACTTTTAAAAGTACTCAACAGCGGCGTAATGCTGCTCCTGTTGAAGTCAGTGGAAGATTTTCTGTTGACGTCAGTGGGAATAGAGCAGTGCTGGAGTGAGGTTTTGCCACTGGAGGGCAGGGGGTGGGGTGATGGGTCATTGGTGGTGAGCTGGAGAGCAAACCTGCCCTGCACTCACTTGGCAGAGGCGGCTCCCGTCCTGCAGGGCTAGACCCAGCTCCCTCCTCCAGGCATTGCAACCTGGGCACTGTGCGACCTCGTGCACCATGCTGCAATGCCTTAGCGGGAAGCTGAGCCTAGTTCCATGGGCCAGGAGCCACCGCTACCGTGTGAGTGTAGGGCGGGCTCACTCTCCGTGCCACAAAAGGCGCCACGCATACACCTAATGGCTGCTAGGGGTGCGGTCACCCCTGCTTCCCTCCATTCATTCCACCACTGGGACAGAGACAGGAGTGGCAGAAGCTCCCTAAAAGTGGAGGGCCACTGGCGCGCGCCTGTGGCCCCGCACTGCCCCTTTGCCCCAGGCCTCCTCTTTCCCCAAGGCCCTGCCCCCTCACTACCCCCTCTCCCCAAACTCCCACCCCTGTACCACCCCTTCCCCCGAGGCCCTGCCTCCGCTCTGCCTCTTCCCCCCAAAACCCCACACCCTGCTTGCACCTCTCCACGCCCTCTCCCCTGTCACTCACCCTTATAGATGGTAAAAAGTGGGAGGGAATAGCCCTCCCCCTTTTAAAAGTGATGGGGCCATGCCCCTCCCCCCCCCCCGTTCTGGCATACCTGGACAGAGGCCAATGCTGGGTGCTTTTGATAATCCCTCGCACAATAATGATCTCCCCTTAGTCTCAAATTAAGCATTAGAGAAAGAGGTTGTGAAAGAGATACACAGACTAACATAGAAATCAATCTCACAGTTATTCTTACGAAGTCAGATTGTGAACTCCTTTGCACACACTTGTGTGCAATTATTCCCTCCAGTAGTGGTACTGAAGTCAAGGAAATAGGAATTACTCAGCATAAGCAAGGGGTTCACAACTGGTGTTTCGTAAGCAAAACCTCATTTTTACAATAGGCGATAATACAGCGTTCCGTGGCACGTCAGGGGACCTTCTTCATTCTAGAGATAGCAGAGCTTTCCATTCCCTCTTGCTGCTGTCGTATTACTCCAATTGGCAGTGGGTAATCAGTCTGAGGAACACAAAAGAGAGACTTGCCTTTCCTAAATGCATTTAGATCCTTGGCATTTCAGTAATACCTAATATGTTACAGATGTAGTGCAATGTGTGCTGGCTGGCTTTCAGCTGAGGGACTGACATGCTTTGTGATTAATCACCTGTGTTTGGTAATAAATATGCACAGCAAGGGCTTGTCCCTCTCTCCCTGTTTTCATGCAAGGTGCTTTTAGTGTACATGATACTGCATTATCAATATTGTGTGTAAGTGCCTGTACATACCTGGCCAATAAAAAAATCAACAGCATTTTGTACAATTCCTCCTCTTCTCTGTCCTTTATTTGAAATTACCATTGCTTTTTCTCTGAAAACTTAATTCACAGTTAAAATTAGACTGACTCTAGTCCTTAAAGGCTTATTTAGCAGGAGTATTAGTCTAAATCATTTTGGTTTATAGGTGGTGTTAGTGTAGAAGAAAATCCCTTTGTTTCTCCCTAATCCATAACAAAGTTGTTTTTATACAGAACTGTTATCTTAGAGTTCATTTCCTTTAGGCACCCTGGTTTTATAATGTTCTATTTGTGATTTAGTGCACATGGAGGTACATATGTGTTACTTCTATAGTGGAACCAGAGAAGGAAAGAAAATCAGTCCATCTGTAACTGTTTAGGGGAGAAGAACAGCTATTGTTTTTCAAAAAATTTTGCAGCCTATTAAAGTTTTCATTTTACTATCTAGTTGTTACTAGAGGAAGGCAGGGGAGTAAAGTTCTGTATCTCAGGAACATAGATTGAAGAGACAGTCTGACACTGGTATGTAGAAGTTTGATTGGATGACTAATTATCTAAAAAGTCCCCATGAAAAAACAGCTGGAGAAGATTAAAGCAGGTGAATTTGTGTCTTGCTTAGCCCACTGTATGCTGAGGAAAAGTACAAAGAGCGGGATTATCTTCTCTGGAACAGATTCAGGAAAAATAACCCTCTTTCAGTGAACATACACCTGAGATATAAACATTAAAGGCTACAGGTTGCTTGTTCCTGGTTTCAATATGTTGAGTAAGAATTTCCCAGGTTTAAAAACCTTCATGTGGAGTTCAAAGGTAAAAATGTTGTGCAGAAGTTGGACACATCTAAAGTCTTTGCTGGTTAAAAGCTTTCAGAAGTGAAAAACAAATGTCTTTGGAAGAGTAAAAGAAACTTTGCTTGAGAGGGATGATAATTTTGCAGTCAGAGGGTAAGATAATTTGCTTGTGTAAATCAGCCTAGTTCCATTGAAGTCAATGATTTACGCCAGCTAAGAATCTGGTCCTCAGACAGTTAAGCTATTGAATTCAACACTCACATTGCGAGACTCCAGTGAAAGCAGGTTTGTACCCAGAGAGCTCAACTCTGAGCTGCCTTATGTGCTCACTCAAGACAATGAGAAGGCATTGGGCACCTCCTGTCCCTTTGCACTGATTACCCATATTCCAGGTCACAATGCAGGTGGGGTGGCGGCCTTAGGGTGACCAGATATCCCGATTTTTATAGGGACAGTCACGATTTTTGGGTCTTTTTCTTATATAAGCTCCTATTACTCCCCACCCCCTCTCCCGATTTTTCACCCTTGCTGTCTGGTCACCCTAGGCAGCCTCCACAGAACCACTTCTCCCCTCCCACATGTGATGGGGAATAAATGGGCAGGGGCAAAGAGTAGGCTTTGCCTCCTTAATTCAGCCAGCCGGCAAAGGGAGCCAGCAAGCCTGGGGAAGAAATTGGGGTCAGGTATGTGGGAGGGAAATTAGGCCCTTCAAATGAAAGCCTGTGCTTTACCCAAAGCTCCCCTTACATCTAGTATTGAAGAGACTCATAAAACTAAAAACAAAAGGAGCGTTGAAATATAATTGCAAACTTGAGATTTGTCTGCTGCACCTACCACTGTAGCGTACGAGATAAATAACTGATTATATATGGTAGTAGTGGAGCAGTACTACATCAGATGACAATGTGTATGAGGCAAGTAGGGGGTCTGTAACCAAAAAACTTAACATCAGAAAGGAAAGTGGTGAGGCTTGGTAAAGAAATGGTCACCCACCTGCCCATCCTCTTCCAGTAGTCTCTCCCTCAGAGATCACCTTACTATTCAGAATTCATCCATTTTCTGATCTTTTTCTAGGCTTTTTCCATCCGCAGCAAAATGGTGTTAACATTCTGAGTCTAATGTTCTGGGATGTCACACTGTTTTAAAAGGCATTCCTGCATCAGCATTTGAATGTCCTGAATTGAGCTCTGTGGGCATGCTCCAAAGGAGAACACTCCCTCCGCACTTACAAATTGTCTAAGGATGTAGATTTGGGGTGGTTGGATATTCAGTTTTGAGGAGCTTGTCTGAGGCTATTCTACCAACTTATGTCAGTATAGCCACATCACTCCGGGGTGGGATTTTTCCCTTAATAGGGAACGAATATAACCTGCACCTTAAATTGTTACATATTTTTTATTTGTCAGCTCTATGCAATGATCCAATAATTTTGATAAATATTTAAAAGCCTGGACTTTTGAATGGCTGAGACTCTCTTTCCAGCGTTGTGGTAAATAGCTGACTAGAAAGGAGACATCTTAAACTACATCCCCCAGCAATATCTGCATCTATGAAAACTTTCCCTAGTTGAAAAGTCAGTAGTTTCAAATGCGGTGGACTGAGAGTTTAGGTATTAGATTGGGTAGTGTTAAAATACTACAGTTATTTTTAATCTTTAAGACACACACACACACACTTCTTTCTATGCATTAAGAGGTACTAATAACATGTTACTAAATGAAGGGAGAACTTTCATTTTGTAGATTTCAGTCAAGCTATTCTGTGGTCCCCCGCCCGAGCCCCTCAATATTTCCTCCTGGTTTTTTTGAGAGCTCCTACACCAAAAATACTTTTGGAAATACCACAGACTATTGTTTTTATTAGAGACTGGAAAGCTTTGTAGTAGGATGCTTTTGTGTTTCATTTGTTTTCCTTGCTCTGGCACAGCTGTTTTTGTTTTAGCAGCACGGGAGAGATGGTTAAACTATTTGTGGCCTCTACTAACCCAGCAGATTTCTTACACAGAACGTTTTAAACTGAACGGCAGAAACTGTAACTAACCAGTTGTCTGCGTGGGCAGTTTTGTGCATGAAGTTACAAATGCAGTGGTTTTATGGGATCTTTTAATTTGTTCAACAAAACACTGATCACTATAGAGCAAGTCCCAGTTTCCCTATAAATTTCCCAGCCAGAAGCTTGTCAGGAGAGCGTCTCGACTAGATGAGATACAAAAGGGATGAAGCAATAGATCTCAGCTAAACCTAGAATTTATTAAGCAGTAGGAAATGATTAGAGGAACAGGGCTTGCATAGGTGTGGTGAAACCCACATTAACCAAAAGGGAAGAGAATGAAAGATAACAGGTGCTGAGGAGCAGTGTAGTCTGAGAATGCCATCTGCTCAGTACCTAGCTAGTAATAGGGGTTAACACAGTAATCACAGCTGGACCAGGTTGGAGAATGGGGAACCAAGGAACAGCAATACAGTAAGTGGATAGAGTCAGCAGAAAGAAGTAAATAAAAATAGGTATTAAGAGTAAAAACTATTCATGTAGAGTACCAATACTCTACACTTCACAAACAAAAGAGAGAAGTTGAAATACTTTGTATTGGGAGACATGATCAGAATTTCTGAAGCTTTAGTGACAAGAATAATCTATGGGTTATTGTATTTACTGGGGGGAAATCTAAAACAGGTTCACTTGCAGCAATGGAGCAATGGTACTAACCACAAAGAATTCCTAGACTATCTGAATAAAAATTCTGGATGAGCCAGAGCTGGATTCACTGTAGAATCTATAGAAACAGAAATGAAGTAATGAAGCATGTGATATGGACCTCTTACTGGAAACGGGGTTGTGCAATCAGGCTGTTAAAGATACGGGAAGCAACAAAATCTGCTAGAAATCTGCTTCCTTGTGATGTAGAAAGGACTGAAAGGTTTTTCAAACATAAGTGGTTTTTCACTGCTTCTTTTTTTAACATAAATATTGATTCTCTAGTCCCCTGCTTTTGCTGGAGGACGTGAGCAACTGAGAGGGGAAGAGACTTTTAGAGACAAATGAGCTTATCCGGATTTTATATTAGTAAATGTTGTCAACATGGAATGATCATGATAACAGGGCCACATAAGGAATAGGTGAGAGAGAGATTGAGTTGGTTCATTCTAACTCCTGGCAAGGGCTTGGGAGAAAAGCTCTTTTTCTGAAACATTCAGCCATGCTACCCTTTAAGTGATGGCTGAGGAAGTTCATTCCAGTTCTCCAGTCCTCCAATGAGTCCCCCAGCTTAAAGAGGGAAGATTAGGCTTGATATTCCTGCTTTTTTTCTAAGATAAAAAACAAGCAGGAAAGAATACCTTGGCAAATAAAAACGCTTTACATCTTATTTTATGCCTCATTAAAACCAAAAAGGATAGAAACCCATTTTTTTATTTGGAAGATCACTTTTAACTTACCACACTCTTCACCATTCTATGGCTCTTTTTCTAACTGCCTCATTTGGCCCAATGACATAAAAGGATACCATTTGACATGACCTCAGCAGGGGACCATGCCAGGAGATAGTACTGTGATGGTACCTTTCCAGAAAAGTGGATTTTATTTTCTTTTTAAAGAGGAAGTTTGATACAGCCTGAAGGGGAAAGTTAGGAAATGAAAATCCATAGAATCCGAATGGAGACGGCTAAAGAATTACCTGATTAGAGTCACAAAGTCTGTATTCCTGAGAACAAAAACCGGGGAAGAGTAGGGCAACAGTTGAATGCCAAAAGCCCAACTATGGAAATTCTACTTACGTTGGTGAGCATTTGCTCATGCAGTTAGTCCCAGCGAAGCCCATGGGATTGGTCATATGAGTAAATGAACTGGAGTGGCACATAAACTTTGTTCAGGCCCTCTGGACGTGATGAATTGCACCTTCCTGTGAATGGGATACCACAGTTCAGCCCCAGGTTTGTAAAAGTTCATTCGGGCAAAAAAAAGGAATCTTCTTAATAATGCAAATTCAGTCCAAGGGACATTACTACAAGGAAAGACAAAATTGTGATTCTGAGGGAATTTGAAGCACAAAGAGCTAAAGCTGTTGACCCAAACACACAGGGCCGGCTCCAGGCACCAGCCCACCAAGCTTGTGCTTGGGGCGGCACCTGGAGGGGGGCGGCGCGGCGTTCCGGCCCCCGGGGAGAGCGGGGCCACGGCCGGGCTCGCCGCCCTCCCCCCGGCGCTCTGGCCGCCCTCCCCCCTGGCACCCTCCCCCTGGCGGCCGGGGGGAGAGCGGCGAGCCCTGGCTGGGGCTCGCCGCCCTCTCGCCGCCCTGCCCCCTGCGCTCTGGCCGCCGGGGGAAGAGCGGAGCCCCCACTGGGGCTCACCGCCCTCCTCCCAGGGCTCCGGCCCTCCTCCCCCCGACCCCCCGGGGCTCCGGCCGCCCCGCCCCCCCCGCAGGGGGGCGGCCGGCGGCTTTTTTGCCTGGGGCGGCAAAAAAGCCAAAGCCTGCCCTGCAAACACATTACACATATATGAAGTATATCAGAATTAAGAAGCTAGGGTTAGCTAGATATAAAGGAGGAAATAATAAGGAAGCTAAGTGGGATTTTTTTGCATCGGTCTTCACCCCACCAGGAAGACAGGAATGGGGGGGAAATGTCTATTTGTGGTTATCCTTCACAGGTAATAAAGATGAAGTACTGTTGGAGATAAAGGTATCAAAAATGAAAAAGCTGATTAGATGGCAATAAATCTCCAGATGGCACTCATCAGAGTTCTAAAGGAACTGAAGGGTAGACCATCTAGGCTACTATTAAAGCAAAGGACTGGAGGATGGCCAATTATGGTGCCAACTTTTAATAAAAATAGAAAGGATAAATCCAGGAGTCCTGGGATTTCTTGCTGAGAAAACTGTGTTATATAGAATTTAGGGGAGTATAAACTGACGGGGAGAAATTAGTGTGGCAAAGGTATTCTCTGAAAGCACCCACAAAATAATCGAGCAAGGAACTCATGGAGAGACAAGGTGGGTGATGTAATTTCTTTTATTTATTTGTTTGTTTATTTATTTATTTTTATCCTCATCCACCTTGTCTTTCTAATATCCTGGGACCGACATGGCTACCACAACACTGCATACAACAAAGGAACTCGTGGACATAACTTGTTTACACATTCCAGAAGCTGTTACTGAAAGTCCTTTCTGCAGTGCTATTGAGGAAACGTGGGTTGAGAGACGAGGCCCTGTCATGCAGTATAGGCTGTTTAAGATGTAGGCAGTAAAACATGGGCAATTCTTACAGTGGAAAAGGATTAAGGGCTAGACTGTGGCATTAGCCACTGGTCTCTGTTGAGTGTGATACGGAGATGCACTGCCCCATGGGGCACACCGGAAGGATTGTACCATATCACACAGCTACACCATTCATTTGATGGTACATGCTGCTCCTCCCAGTCAGCTCCATGGCCTTGTCTCCTCCCTGCCTCCTTTAAGGTGGATCATGCACCTGGGACAAAATGGAAGGAGCATTCTCTATGCTCCCAGTGACTGCAGTGCTCCCTGGCCCTTGCACAACTCATCCTTCTTCTCTCCCTCTGTGCAAGAACCAAGGACAATCTGATCCTTATGCTGGAGTGCCTCATGGACCAGTACTACTATATGTTGGTGTTGGTCCTGCTTTGAGCGGGGGATTGGACTAGATGACCTCCTGAGGTCTCTCTTCCAACCCTAATATTCTATGATTCTATGTGGTCTTCACTCAACTTCCCAGTCAAAAATAGCGAGAGTTGTGAAAAGTCCCAGAGCTTCTGACAATGGATGGAACCACTTCTGCCTGAGAGAGCCTGGCTGGGAGGCAGTGGCAGCCAGGCTGCCGGGGACAGGGGCCCAGCATGCATGGGGGGAAGGAGGCTCCAGATCACTCAGCCCCTGTGAGTGAGTTGGGGGGGGGGAAGGGCGGGGGCGGCCTGCTGCCATTCGAGCTGCAGGGGACAGGGGACAGGCAAGCCAGAAACATGCCAGGGGGGCATGACTGATATTTAGGGAATAAAGCACATGGATGCTTTTACATGGTATTATACATCTTGGAACATGGTATCATGCCATCTCCTCAATTACTGGAATCACCAGAAGGAAAGTAGCAACTGGAAAGATCAGAGGTATTAGAAGAAGATGTGTAAAGGAGAGTGTAAAAAGACAGGGATTATTTAGTTTGGAAAGAATAAAAATGAGACTGAGAGCATATGGTGAAGGTCTGTAAAACAATGAACAGCATAGTATAGTGAAGGTGAATGACCTCCTGAGGTCCCTTCCAACCCTGATAGTCTATGATTCTAAACACTCCTATTTACCCCTTTCCCATACCACAAAAACAAATGGACACTCTCAGTTGGAAGGCAACAAATTTAGAACAGATACAAGGAAATACTTTCTAATTCAACATATAATTATTTCATAATAATCAATGCTACAGGACATGACTGGGACAAATACAATTATATGAATTGGAAGAACATCTGTTACACTACCTAGCATTAAAAAACTGACAAGGTCTATGAGTTCTCTTGCTTCAGGGTGTAAACGGATCATCAGCTGGGGATTCTACTTTCCAAATTAATGTGGGTAATATACATAATGTTATGACTTGTATAGCTATTCTAGAATTGGATGGAACTGCTTATATACAACTTTAGTGTAACTACACATGCATTACATGTTGTATGCGTTTGATCTATTTGCAAGGTTGACAGCGGGGGAAAGAACAATTTATTTTAAAATACATTCAACTTAGGCTGCCATCAAAACAATAGGAGTAGAAAATCATTTTTAATAGACTGTAATATGTGAGATTAAATAAAAGCAACTGTGTAATATTTCAAATGTCTGAATGAATTTCAAGACACTTGTTTGACCTGTATT
The DNA here is from genome assembly GCF_013100865.1 of Trachemys scripta elegans. NCBI lineage: Eukaryota > Metazoa > Chordata > Testudines > Emydidae > Trachemys > Trachemys scripta. The sequence continues at coordinate 12,808,895 of NC_048300.1, forward strand.
GCTGTTTTCTGTTCAACATTGATATAAGTAAAAGTGCTTTCCAAAGCAACTAAAAGCATTATATGAATGCAATTTCTTGCCATGCAGACATCCCTGGATGTCACTTAGTAAGAAAATTAATACATCTGAAATATTGTTGAAGTGTCTTTAATCATTTCACATGATCTTCAATGATCAAAAGTCATCCTTCAACTCTGATAATATCTGATAGGCCGAATTCTTGACTTAGCTTATGTAACTGTCTTGGGCAGCCAACTCCTGGTCCTGTCACTCTCTTCTCCCCCAGTGGAGCACAGAGGACAAGCTCTGTTTGCTGTAGCTTGTGTTGCTTTCTCCTGTGGCTTGGGGGTGGGAGAATGCCGTTGAGCTCATCTGGCCTCCCAGCCTACCCCTTCCAGACTAGTGATCAGCTGCCTGCCGTGGGTTGAGAGAAAGGAGGAAGCGTGCCATGGAACTGGCTCTTTCTCTTTTGGGCCTCCATGGAGCAATTTCCAGAAGCAGAGGGAAGCAGATGGCCCTGACCTTGCCATGGGACATTGTTGAGGCCAGGAAGTTAATAAGATCCAAAAATGTATTAGATATTTATATGGATATCAGCAATATCCAGAATTATCATAATTACTAGCAGCAAAACGTAGAAGGGATATTAAAGCTTGGGCATAAGGGCTTAAGCCAATCCCTAATTATTAGAGACCAGGCTGATACCCTACGTGCAGGGCAGATTACCCCACATCTGTCTACTGCAGGGTTCTTACAACTTCCTCCAAAGCAGTGGTTCCCAACCTTTTCTCTGCCATGGCACACCTCAAGCTCCAGGGGCTTTTTCCCCCTCTCCCCGCCCCAGCCAGCAGCTGCGGGAGGGAATGGGGGGGCAAAGGAGCCGACCCATTGCTCACACAGGAGCAGAGTGGGGAAGAGAGGGTGATTGAGCTCTGATTGGTTGCTCAGCCCCAGAGTAGGCGGGGCAGTGAGACAGACAGCTAATTAGAAGGCAGCTTTCCCCCCCTTGTCCTCATATGTAGCTTTTCAAAAAAACCCGTGGCACCCCGCTTCAGACCTGATGGCAGAATGGTGCTGGACACTGTCCGTGATGGGACACTGGTCTATATGGACCTTTGGGCTCTAATCCAGTCTGGCAGTTCCTGTGTTCCTCTGAACTATTAACCACTGCCCGAGACTTTATGTAGTGCTTTCATGTTACACTCTTGTAGGTAGTTTGATATCAGATATTCCTTTACCCTTTTTGTTTACGGTGCATGTGGAACTGCATTTGTATGGGACTCGTTTGCCTTTTTCCGAAGTAAAGATTTTGAAGGATTTTTTTAAAAATGGTTTCCCCTTCCCTACCTCTGTATTTTCTATTGCAAAACATTTTTATTTGGCTCGTCTTATAAATATGTACGCTTAATCATAGGCGCCGGAGCACCCATGGGGAAAAAATGGTGGGTGCTGAGCACCCACCAGCAGCCCCCTATCAGCTCCCCCAGCCTGCCAGTGTTTGCCACCCGCCAGCAGGCCCTGCTGATCAGTGCCTCCCCCTCCCTCCCCGCACCTTCCACCCGCCACAGTCAGCTGTTTTGCAGCATGCAGGAGGCTTTGGGAGGGCGGGGGAGGAGCGAGGGCGTGGCGTGCTGGGGGAGGGGAAGAAGTGGAGTGGGGGAGGGGCCTTAGAGGAAGGGGTGGGGCAGGGCCTGGGGCAGAGCGAGGGGTTAGGCACCCCCTGCCACATTAGAAAGTCTGTGCCTGTGCACTTAATTGTGAGGTGGGTGAGAGGAAGACCTCAAGATGCATGTGTGGAAAAAATGGTTACTTCAGCATTGTTTTCAAAAGAATGGTGGGCGCAATATTTTTTTTAAAGGTGAAAAAATACAAAGCTGACTTTCTAGCCTCTCTTTAATTGTTCCTTGTTTGTTTTAGCCAGAAATGTTTCACTAGCTCTAGGCTAGCAAAGGAGGGTGCTAGAGGCGTAGGAAGTGAGCAGCCTCTGCCTATGGACACATCTCTGTCTTCCAGAAGGGATGGTACTCAAATGCAGTAAGATGAATTCTGCTTTCGTTCTTCCATGGCTACCAGTTTCACTTCTGTACTTGGCCAGCTCATGTGTACAGGTGCAAACCCATGAGAACCTGAACCTGGTCTATGAATTTGCAGTGCGATTTGGACATGGGACATGTGGAATCGGGTTTCCTTGAACAAGAGCCTGTGAAAATAGGTTACGATTGAAAAATCTCTGCAACTATTTTGAATGGAATTTGCACATCTTGCCAGCACAAGGATATAGCAGGAAATTTTTAATCAGGGAAGAACAATCATAGAACTGGATGGAAGTATACCAGATACTGTCATACCAGACCACTACTGCTACCAATGAGTATATTTCATCCAGCATGTTCTTTTAAACTATATTATGCACTATAATCTGTGTCCAGCGAGACAGAGAGAGAATACTCCTGGCTTTAGGTGTTTGTGTCTGAATACATTAGGTTTGAGTTTCATTTCATGCCAATGTTGGTCAGGCATAATTCAGCAGAAATCAGTGGAGTAGCACTGTTGTTACATAAATTCAGTATGTGCCTCTGTATTTATGTGGCTTGAACAGTTGGACTCACTAAATATTTTTCTTGAGGCTCCAATAGCTACGTAAAGATCTCATGGATAGCTAAATGGTTCTGAAACGTACACGTCCCTGTTTTGGTTGTTTGGTTGTTTGTTTTTCCTGGAGAGAAGCCCCATTGGGATCTGTGCCTTGACTGATTTCATGACTGTCTCATTTCAGGGCTTCAGAGAGTGCGCCAGCTAGGAGAAAACACAAGATACTTCCGGCGGAGACTGCATGAAATGGGCTTCATTGTATATGGAAATGATGATTCCCCTGTCGTCCCCTTGCTCCTTTATATGCCTGGTAAAATAGGGTAAGTACTGAAATGTGCCTGGCAGGCAAACAAACTACGCAAACATTATATGGAGGGTACGCTTTAAAGTATTCAATCTGGCTACTTGCTGTAGATGTTGCAAGGGAGAAATTTCTTCCTTTCAGTGAACTTGCCATAGGTAGCTTTAAATTGAATCCTGGCCTTAATTTGGAGCCAGCTTCTCCGTATACTAAATGAGTGTATAGAATTTTAAAAAAATCAAAACTCTTCTTTCTCTTTCTATTGATGTTTTGCAAAAATTATAATAATTTTAAAAGCTGCGCATTGTCTAATTATTTTGAAGGTATTTCATTGTTTTCCATCTAAGATATGACATGTCTTAGACTGACATACATTTCACCATTTTACGGTATGTGATGATATCTCTTGATTGACTTATGTCTTGATTGACTATTACCTTCTCAACGAAGGCCCAGAGCGTAGGGAGTTGGAGTCTTTGCAAAAGTAGCTCTCGGGAGGAGCCTTTGTTTCTGAGATATCATAAATATGGGTCCTATCCTGGCCCATCAGACCTGGTAACAGTAAAGCCATCCGGATAATTGCTTACTCATTCCCATGTGATCACAGGCCAGCTCTTGCACGGAGAACTTGTGCCCTTCTATGGCCAAGCGTCCATCAGCGTTTCAGGATCTGTGGGGAATAGTGAACTCCCCTGTCTCCCAGTTACACCAGGATCCTTTTAGTCTGAAGTTTAACTATTTATCAAGCCCTCTTGCAAGGACTATCTGACGGGCAGAAAACAGGTCTTATGAGCTATAGAAAATCCTCAGCCCAGAATACAACCCTAATAACTGGCCTGGGGGGAAATGGGAGACAACTTTAGTTGCAAAATCATCTTGTTTCCCTCTTGAGGCATTGGAGATCAACCAAGATGTCTCCCCTTGCCATCTGGAAGTTCAGTGGTCAAGGTGCAGAAACTTCTCAGCATTGGGGCCCCATCTCTGGAACTCCCTCATGAAGTTGTTTGTCAGGGCCCCTCTGTAGCTGTCCCAGTGGCTCATGCATGCTTCCTCTTTGGATCAGTTTATTTGTGGCCACAGTCTCTCTACCCATTTGCACACATTGGTAGAATGGGTTGTAGTTGAGGGCAATTAATCCACGCTAAGTGTTATGAATCGATCTCTGTCCCTCTGCATTACTTACCTCACAAATATGAACAATTTTCTCCTAGGGACACTGAGCAGGTAGCTGTTCTCCCCATTTCACAGGTGGGGAAATGACACACAGAGGTTAAATGACCAACCCATTCAGGGAGTCTTTGGCAGAGCCAGGAATTAGCCCCAGGTCTCCCAAGTCCCAGTCTCGTGCTGCAGCGACAAGACCATCGTTCTACTTTATGTTCAGTGCCTTGTTCAATGAAATTTGATCTAAATGGCATTAATTTTTATTCATCACCATCTGTTCGTCTAAATATTTGCCTGATATTGAGTCTGATTCTTGCTGCCTTACACTTTACATAGACATTTGCACCTGTGCTCAGTGATTGCAAATTGCTCCTAATCAGAATTCTCTGCTCACTTACATCAGTGATTGTATCTGACAGTCGCTTTGCAAAGATGAAAATGACTACACAAGCTGCAAGGCAGTGGAGAGTTGATGGTAAAACGCCTGTTGACTTCAGTAGGGCCAGGATTTTTTAACCATTGTTTTTCACACTTGAGTGTTTTCTCTTTGTGCTCAGTTTATTGGCAATAACTCACTTTTGTTTTCTTCTTTCCCTCCTCCCAGGGCTTTTGCAAGGCGCATGTTAGACAAAAATATTGGGGTGGTTGTGGTTGGATTTCCAGCTACTCCTATTGCAGAATCGAGGGCTCGGTTTTGTGTGTCGGCTGCACATACACGGGAGATGTTAGACACGGTAAGAACAGCAGATGTCCTGGTGAAATTAACAACAGATGCTAGAGGGGCTGGGAGAAGCTACAAGTCTGTTACTTTGAATCTCAATAATTCATTTTGCTTTTGATTTTCTTGATCGTTGTCACTTGATATTTAAAGCCTAATTACAGATTTTATTTAAAATATTAAATTATACAACAATTAACTGGACTATATTCCCCTGTTCCTAAGAGTGACTAATCTGTAATAACTAATAAAGACCTACATGAGGAGCACACCAAGACCAAAGTTAACTGCTTTGGCAGGAAACCCTAATTGATGTGGTAATAATTGCATATAAGGGTTTCAATGCCCTTATTTTTATTCCATATTTATGTGAGTTACATTGCAGCAGCAAAATATGGCACCATCTTGGGTTTTGTATGATGCATATGGAACTTTCAGTCCAATATTTGGAATTGTTTGTATCTAACAAGAGGGCTAAAAGGTGCAATATGACCAGTTTGATCCCTGTATCTTTACCTGCTTCCAGAAGGGCAGTTACATTTCTGTTGAGATGTCCATTATAAACTTCTGTTTCCATCTGTTCATAACTTTCTAAAAAAAAGTATTTTTAAGATTGAAATTTTCCATCTTCCTCTTAGTCCAAGGGTAAGGAAGCAAATTTGGATGAAATATGTTCATCCATTTTTGAGTTAGATAAGGGTGGAACTTTTTTGGTTGCCAACAGATTTTAAGGCTCTTTTTGCATGAGCATAACTCTCAGAAACTGATGCATTTTATACACTCAGTGTTTTCAAATGGGAAGAGCCCTGATCCTGCTTCTCACTCCATGCAGCTGGCCCCTGTGCCCACGCAGACCTCAGTGAGACTTGATGTGTGCACATGGATCCAAACACAGTTGGAGGACTGAGACCTTAGTCCTATACTCAAGACTAATTTCCAGGCCAATTTAGACCATTTTAGAAACAAAATTGAAAAATCTGGTTTGCACATGTGCGGTAGGAAATTCCTGCTAATCTTAAAACTACAGTAAGGAACAATGGACTACTCAACACGAAGTTAAAATTAAATGGTAACATATATCTATATCTATATCAATGCTTAGTTACCGAGGTGTAGTTAGGTAGGCTGTTATTTCGCTGTGTAGTTCCAGAGTTGCATAAGCTTTTGATTATGCAACTGCAGTAATACACAGTGAAATCACCCTGGAGATTAGGAGCTTAATCTCTTTATTTCACTTAGGTTTTCTTTCCTTAAAACAGCAGCATTAAACACATGAAAGTTACAATTTTCAAGCACTGATCTTGCAATTCATCTCACCGCGGTATGCAAATTGGGGCCTTGAATGCCACTCCCCGGCAGTCACCTTTTACAAGTTTTGCCTTTGCAGCTAGGTATCATTGCCATAGTATTTGCCACACTATCTAAACTTCCCTATGCCTTGTGTGGGGAATGGGAAACACTCTGGGTAGTGTGGTTTAGTTACCTCAGGCAGCTGAAAAGTTTTTAAGGACAACCACTGCGTGAATGTGCTGTAAATCCAGTGTAAAATAAAAACACACAGCTCTTGTGCCATTTCTCATCACAACAACCATTGGCTTAAACCACTGGCAGTCATACATAAGGGGGAAGAGCCATAAATGGGAAAGTTTTCAAGGATGGTAATTTTTTTTTAATTACTTTGCAGGTCCTTCTTTATTTAGCTCATTTTACCACATTCTTAAAAGGGGGGGAGGAAGAAGGGGGGGAGTGAGGGGGGACTTTTCTATTCCTGAGCATATGTTACTGCGTAAACAGGATTGAAAGAACAGGTGCTATATTTTTACTTGATATCAACCTATTGGCTGCTCTTCAGCGTGGGCTTGAGGCTGCAGGGTTCTGATCTTCTCCAGGGAGATTCTGAATCCCCTTGCTTTCTATTGAATCCAATAGGAGTTGAGGATGGGCAGCCACTCACATTATAGGATGAGGCCAGCTGTGATATTAATACAAGCACATTTTCCACTTTTGCTCTCAAACCACGTAATCCTGTTCAAGATATTCCCAATGACCCTGATAAACATCTGGGCCTGGTCCACCACTGGAGTTATACAATGGTAAAACCGGCCTTTGGGATATGTATGCAGATACAGCAATGTTGTCTTATGTTATGTATGTGCCTTTTTCACGTAAAAACGAGAATTCTTAGTTGGAGTATTTTTCTCCCTGCATGTCTGAGAAATACACACAATTTACCAACAGTCGGCTAATAAATATTGCCATTGGCTAATACAACATAGCCTACCATAGAGCCAAATTCTGTTCTCAGTGATGCTAATGTAAATCTAGTGTAGCTCAATTGATTTCACTGACATTCACCAGTGTAGCTGACAGCAAAATTCACCCCTTTGGCTTTATTCCTTTTTCTTTGATTTTTAAACTGTGAAAGCCACATATGTTTTTGTGTCACTTGCTGTTCAAATGTAAAGCAGAAGTGAGAACAGCTTTAAATCCTTTTAAGATAACTGATACAGTGTAATGATCTTGCAGGTCCTGAATGCCCTTGATGAATTGGGCGATTTTCTGCAACTGAAATATTCACGGCACTCCAGGTCATCTCGTCCTGAACTATACGATGAAACAAGCTTTGAACTTGAAGATTGAGTTTCCCACCCGTGAAGAGAACATTATGATATTACAAAAAAGAGAAAAAGCCTAAGAAATATGAATGCATTTCTTCCCTTCTAAGGGCAATTTTTATTTCTCTATTAATTGACCTAAAGGGAGGCACTGTTGTTGCGTTTTACTATATCAAATTTCCATGTGCAAGAGACTATGGCTACAGATCTACTCCCATGGAATTATATGCTTTTTAAGGTATTTTTTATGCAAGCAGACTCTGTCCCATTGGTCAAGTTGCCACTGTGCAGCTTTGGTGCCTTTTTATGAAGAGGCTTTGGCTAGTTCTTAATTCTGGTTGAAATAATAAATTTGAAACCTGAATGGATTCCAGTGTAGTATGTTAGCTTACATGAGTTTCAACTGTCAGACTGGATAATACCTAATGCATCAATGTGGACTGCCCTGGAGGAAATGGCAGATAAGGATCTTCTTACCTAATTTCCACATTTTGAGTTCTCAAAGGACAGCAGGTGTCAGAAGGACATACTAGCGCATGAGAAAACGTTCATACAGAAACCTACTCATATTAAATATTTCTGACAGAAACCTGTGTTCTTGGTCACTTAATGTTGCAAACAAAACCAACCAACCATAAAGTTGTATAGTTCATTGTGAAGAAAGAACACACAACAGGCTTCCTAGTGTGTGGACTCGGAGGTTGTGTGCGAATTGAATCTTTTCGTTAAAGGTGGAAATTCTTTTCTGCTGCAGCATTCAATCCGCAGCCTTCTGCATCTTGTTGCCACTGAAGTTACTCGGCAGGCTTGTTCCCTTTTCATGTAGCAGTAGTAAACAATTTTAATAACCCTTTAACTTTCCTGTAAAAGCATTGATCAAAACACTCGGATACTTGCAGTTCTCAAACTGCAGCTGACATTTATGAGCCCACTACCAAGTTTCCCCGAACTACTTATGAGCTTAATAAATGCACTAACTAGTAAATAATGCTGAAGCTGCTCGTTACACAGAATATGAAGTCCAGGGTACCCTACACAGCTCTGCCACCTGTTAACTTGAAGACTCTTTGATTTCTGAATGTACTAAGTTTCCCTAGTTGATTTAAGTATCACTCGTTGAACTACTGTGTTCTCTCTTTATGCTATTATGATGTATTCAGGTGTTTTTAGTTAAATGGTGTTTATTTTTCAAATGCTTGATTGAAATAATTGAGCTTATGGCCCACAGTCGGAAAGAGAAGTTATGGTCAGAGTTCCATTTCCATTGCATCAGACGAATCTACAAAGATTCTTGAAAAAACATTATCCTCCTCAGCTTTACTTGTCTCACATCAGACTGAGCAGTTTATGAGGAGATTTTTGCAGACCATAGTGGTTGTATGACACCAGTTAAAAATGGTTCTGTAGCTTTAACAAACTCCCAACCATTCCACAATATCAAATGTCATTGTAAACACGTCAGATCAAGAGATGTTTAGCTTTCTGTTGCACAGATGTACCACACTTTCATGTTCTTGAAAGCTCTGGTGTAAACTTAACCCACAGCTGCAATATTAGATTTAGGAACAGAACAATTAAATTGTGGCATACCAATTGCAATATATTACTCCCTGCTTGTTAAAGCAGCTTTAAGGATAAAACAAGGCTGATCAGTTATGAGGTCCTGGGTTTTTTGTTGTCGTTGTTTGTTGTTATGCGAGTTAATAAAATCCAGTGGTGCTATAACTTTAAGAATTGATTACAAAACATTCCATGACATCAGAGGTCAGCTTAGAACATGTATATTGGGGGACAAGGAGAAGTACATAGTGTCATATGATTGTTCACTCTGAACTTGAGAAGCACTAAAGAGGATCGATGGAGAAGATGTTTGTGCATCAGAGTAAATGCACTGCAGAAATATTTAAAATGTTCTTGGGTTGGTTTTTTTACATTTAACGTGATTTTTGTTTCTTTGTTAAGCCCCCTATTTGCAAGATACAGCTTCCAGGCAATTTGCCTGTAGGGCGAGTGTGTGCTTAACACTACTCTGTGAGGATGGGGAAAAGAGGGGAAAGGCCTGCAGCTTTGGAGTGCTTTCCTTCAAGGAAAAAGTACTGAGTTGATATATAGAGTTTTGCTCTCCACTCCTGCACATCTGTGGCCAGTTCCTCCGCTAATGTAAATTGGCATAGCTGACTTCTGACCTCCCATCTTAGAGTATATGGTCACAGTCTATACTTCAGAAAACAGCATTACACGTGCTGGTACAACCCATGCTATATTTCTCTCAGCAAGGCCTGAGTTTCATTAAGCTAGAGACTGATCACTTTTCATCCTATTGGGGAATGTTGTCTGTCTAAAGCAAAATTCCTCCTGCCCTCAAAAATTACTCTCTGCTCGCTCGCGCTCTCATATTAAGGAGACAGGCCCTGTATTTTTCAGAGTTGTCAGTTTATATATAAATATTATATGCTTTCCCTTGATTCCCTCCATATCTTACGTATTGGAAAAAGTATTCAGCTTTGAACGCTTGGGGTGAAATCCTAGCCCCATTGTTATTAATAGCAAAATTCCTATTTACTTCAACGGGGCCAGAATTTTCCACAGGGTCCTAATTTAGCTCACGCTAGTTTTCTACCAGTGTGACCTTAGTGGAGTTATTCTAGCTTTACACCAGCGTGAGATCAGAATTTGGCCAGCCCTTGGTAATGAAGGCACTTCACTTCATTTTTAAAAAGTCATCATGTGATGGGTTATTTATTGGGAAATTAACACATCAAGTATAATGATCACAGATTTTTGGTATATGATTCATCAAATGTATTCCATTTGAAGGAGTATACATCTGTGGGAGATTTATTTCTCTATCTGAATAGGTGGAGATCCAGAGTTGGTTTATTTTAAGCTTTTAATAGAAGTTCTTCCTAAGTTTTTTGGATAATCAATAAAGATTGTTCATGATGTCATGTGACAACCTCATGCAAGTCTTGTGTTAGTGAGCTCAATAACCCTTTGTAAAATCAGCCAGCCCCAGCAGCCTTGGGAGCTTAAGTACTGGTTCACTGGTGGGTGCTTTGGTAAGACCTAAGAGGTCTATGTGACAAAGCTGTTGAACCATTGCTCTTTCCTCTTCCTTCACACTCCCACCTGTATTTTATTATTCACCTTTTCCTGTCTTGCTTGACAAGATGTTTTTCCTCCTTTTCCTCCCTGTAGAAGTCTCGGCCGAGGTTCAGCCCTCAGCGGGGCTGTGGGGTATCCCACCGCCTCACTCTGGTCTGCCATCAGTCCTGGTCCAGCGGTAGTGTGGGACAGCAAACACACGGTTAGGGGTTCAGGCCCTTAAGCAGGGGCTGAGCCAATAGGTCAGAAAAAGCCCCAGGCCCTCAATCAGGGCGGGGCAGCAACCATGCAGTCTGGGGCTCAGGCCCTCAAGCAGGGGCTGAGTCAATGAGCAAGAGGTCCCAGCCTCTCTAGGCCAGGGAAAAGGGGGAGTCTGCCACCCAAAGAGTGGGTGGCAAGGGGGACGCAGGCCCTCCCACTCCACTGCATCCCATCCCGGGGCCCTAGCAGCGGCGGAAACTCGCTGCTGTCAGTGGGGATCCTGGCCGCAACACACTAACATAGGCTCTGGCAGTGCTGCAGCCAGACTAGGGTCGGCTGCCCCTGGGCTCCTTCCACACTCCCCCTCGTAGGGTACCTGGCACGGACTAGTGTCCTCGGTGCTCTCCACCAGCATCGGTTCCTCCAGGTAGGTATCGAAGGGTAGGTTCAGCTCCTCCTCGGGATAGCTGGAAAGGGGAAGGTTCGGCTCCTCCTCGTGATAGCTGGAAAGGGGCAGGCTTGGCCAGTCCTCCTCGGGGTAACGGGCGAGGGGTAGGCTCGGCTGGCCTGGTGAGTCAGCAGGCCGGTTGCGGCCTGCTGCTGTCTCCCAAGCGGGAGCTCAGCCACAGACGTCTGCTCTCTCCGCTGGCTTGTTCTCCACTGAGCTCTGCAGGCAGGCTTTTATACTTCCAGGTCGGCGCCATGACCTCTGAGGGGCGGGCACCAGATCCGGTGGCTCCGCCCATGTTGGTGTTGGGGGAGGTTCGGCCCTCAGCGGGGCTGTGGGGTATCCCACCGCCTCGCTACACTCCCATAATGTTTACATCCACTTAGAATCATAGAAGTTTAGGGTTGGAAGAGACCCCAGGAGATCATCTAGTCCAACTTCCTGCTCAAAGCAGGACCAACCCCAACTAAATCATCAGAGCCAGGACTTTCTCAAGCCGGGCCTTAAAAACCTCTAAGGATGGAGATTCCAACACCTCCCTAGGTAACCCATTCCAGTGCTTCACCACCTTCCTAGTGAAATGGTGTTTCCTGATATCCAACCTAGACCTCCCCACTGCAACTTGAGACCATTGCTCCTTGTTCTGTCATCTGCCACCACAGAGAACAGCCAAGCTCAATCCTTTTGGAACCTCCCTTCATGTAGTTGAAGACTGCTATCAAATCCCCCCCTCACTCTTCCCTTCTGCAGACTAAATAAGCCCCGTTCCCTCAGCCTCTCCTCATAAGTCATGTGCCCCAGCCCCACTTCTGTGTGTGTGTTTATTCCTGTGCAGTTGGTTTGCTATAATCATCAGAGAGCACCCATGCAGCTTCAGAACGTACAGGTTTAAAATCCAGCAGTGGGGGGAGAATTGGCATCACAGGCACGGTACGCTGTGCCAATGCTTTTTGGTGGCCCCATCAGTGTCTGCTCATTCTAACCTTTCATTTTTCAAAAGGAAAGTTCCTCATTACGGTGCTAACCTTACAAATTTGAACCAATGCAGGGTTGTCTGAGCTTGGGCCTGGTTCGCCATTCACCCACACTAGTGTAGATAAGGACTGACTCCTACCCTGATGTTAACAGAAGCTGCACTGGTGTAAGTGAGAGCAGAATCAGGCCCAATAGGTCTAAGTGAGGTGTGAACTTCCCGCATTTATTTCAATGGAATTTTAACTCGGAAACCTAATGATGAGATTTTTTTTATCTGGACTATGTCACAGCTGATCACTAGTAGGAAGATTCAGGGTGAAGTTTAGGATTATGGGAAGCATTTAGATAGAGTACCATCACTTCATTTTTTTTTCCCAATCTGTCCACTGGTGAAAGCATTTCACACAAAGCATTGCTAGCCTATAGGGACAGGGCAAAAAATTGTTAGTTAGTTTAATGGAGGCAAATTATTTTCTTTCATCTAAAATGTGCTGCAACAAACAAATCTCCAACTGCCTCAAAAATGCACACACACAAAAACCCCCACCCCATTTAAAACATGTTCTCATTTTATTCATACATAAAATTTCATTTTTCTCCCAGTGGAAGCAGAGATCCAGGCCCAAATTTTCCAAAGGGGTTACAATATACAGACTAAAAAACTTGCAGATGCAATTCCAAATGCCACATCTCAAATTTTGGGTGTGTAGGAGCGTATTTGCAAACACAAACTGTATTTGTATGTGCAAATAGAGTACTGAGGTGTTTCCCTCATGTATGTGCAAATACAGTTTGTGTTCACAAACCAGACTCTGGCTAGCCCAATGGGGAGAGAGTGAGTAATAGCAGTTGTTCAGAGTCACGTGGGCCCGGAGGTAAGCAAGAGGAGGACTAGACTAGAAGGGAAAGGACAGGGAGTCGGGAGTGGGGGGAAGAGGGCCTGAAAGAGGATCAGTCTTGTTTGGCATTTGGGGGAAAGGGGCCACAGCAGACTCTGGCTTCAGCACAACACTCAGCCATGAGAGGGCAAGTGAAACAGAAGAGACCGGCACCACTTGCCCTGCCTCAGAGTCGTACACAGGAGGGGTCCACACCCTGCAGAAAGGGTCTGTGAGCCAAGGAAGACCACCCCATGGTGCAGGTAATGCAGTGTTAGGGCTTATCCTGTAGGAGCCTGGAGGCGTGCAGGTTGTGATGAGCTGAAGCATGACCAGCAGGCACCCTGTCAGGGTCGCCATCTACTCGGGCAGGCTAGCACTGAGTCTTTTCACCTGGGACCATGGGGGACACCACTAGCATCAGCCAGTCTGTTGCCTTTCACTCAGCCTGGAAGTTTTCCTTACTGCCATGTCAAGAAGGGGTCCTTGCTGTTTCACCTTCCAGATCCTGATGTCTGCATCAGCTTGGTGGCACAATAGGCTCCCCCAAAAGGTTATTATTCCTGGTGTGCACACCACATCGTTACCAGGAGACATCGTTGTCAGGCCCTCACCTGAGGGAGTGGACACAAATCAGCTCGTGCTGCAAGATAATTAGCTAAGGAGAAGGATGGAGGGTGCAGGACCAGGACAGAGGTGGTGGAGCTGGGGACCACGGCCAGCATCCAGGCGCGACAAATCAGGGCCAGACAAAGTGCACACAGTTTTCCAGGTGAGCAGTGCACAAGGGACTAAATCGTGCAATTTCTGTGGGTGCAAATTGTTCCTGTGATGTCATGATGGTGCCTACCTATGGCTCATGCAAAGAGCAGCCTATTAATCTCACTCTGTGATTCCAATGTGTTCATGAAGAGGGGAGCAGGAGGCTGGGGTGATGGCTGCATCTGTCTCTATTATCCTATTTCCCCCCTCTTGCACCATCCTGTGCCAAGTGGGGAGCTGTGCTGGGGCAGACAAGCACTAGTGACGCACCCTCCTTTTGGCAGAGCTGAAGCACTGTGCTGGTCAGTGATGAAGTGCTGGCTGATGTGGCTAGAAGAGAGTCTGACAGCAGAAAGTCACTGGAAAGGGTGGGGACCCGCCCATCACAGAATCAGAGGTGAGCTCATTTGGTACCTCTGGCTCAGGGAGTGCACACATCCAGGGCTCAGTTTGGTATTGGACTCAGTGTATGGTAGTGTTGACGGGGGACTGGAGATCTTTGCTCAGGTGTCATGGCTTCATGCATATACCTGTTTCTAATGCTTCGGTGTTTGGGAGAGACTAATGGGACAGCTGCGTTTGCTGAAACATCTGATCCAGCAAGTGTCCGCCAGCATCCATAGAGGCTGATGCAGATTGCATGCAACCCTAGGGACACTGGCACCAATGACCATGCATTGCACCTCCTTGGTCACACTGCTCCCATTTGTATCAGCCAGCAATGAATGGGTTAATGTAATCTGTGCAATTCAGATTTTTCTGTGCCTTCGTCAGACTGGCTGGAATCATCTTAAAATCCCCTTAACGCACCAACAGACCCTCTCCCTTTGGCAACTGGCCAAGAGGGTTCGCATCATCTGTATTCCCCGGGCCAGCAGCTGTGCAGTGTCACTGGGTCCTCGAAGCGTGGCCTCCTGTGCCTCCTCATCTCCAGTAGGGTCGCCCTGCCTGGGAAGCAGGTAGGGTAAGTCTGGGGGTTTCAATAAATCATCTGCTGTGGCTTGGTGAGGATAGTATGTGTTTAGCATGGCGCTGTATTGGGAGTAGCTGCTATTCCTACTCGCTCCAGTAGTGACATGACAATATCTTCCTTTCTCAGGAAAACTTTGCGAGCATGTCTCTCCAGCAAGTGAGTCTCCCATCCCCCGGGAGGCCAGATCAACCAGATGTAGCTGGGAAAGCAAGACGTGGAAGCCAGTCTGAGGAGATGGATGCTCACAGGTAACTCGGCTACAAGCAATGCCAGGGACATAATTGGCTGGTGATCTTGGCGCTCTGACATATGCAGGCCTAGGGTTGAGGAATTAGGATGTGTAGAGGTGGGGAACGGTATAATATTTGGGTAGTGGAGCCTGCTTTCTCATGAACCTCCCACTGAAATAGGCCCTCTGACTGAATTCAGCCATGAAAGTAGGCTGGCACCCTCCTCTTATACAAGGCCAAGGCGTATGTGTCTGGTGACTCACTGAATCTTTAGCGGAAGGGGAATATTCAGTAGAGTTCTCTGCAGGTGTTGTCCCTGGTTCTTGCCTTTAGTGCCTGTGACAAGGACAAGGACAAAGAGGGGTTCTCCATACCCACCCATAGCACAGAGAGCAACTTACCTATCTTATATTCCATATGCAGATCACAGCTCACTGTAACATGCCTGCAGCTTGGGTATGATCTCCAGTGGTCTAAAAAGCGGCAGGTAATGGAGGTTTGGTCTGGTGTCCAGTGTTCCAAGCAAAGCTCCAGATAAAGGATATTTCCTGACATTGTTTGACGGTTAAGGTATGCTGTGACAGCCCCTGGTCTGAAGTAAATTCCTTCTCTACAATTCCTCTCCAGCGACTATTCTGAGCTGGCATCTGGCGGATGAGATGAGTGTATGCATTCCGAAGGCAAAGCTTCCTCAATCAACGTCTGTTTTACAATTACCTCACGGTCACCAGATGGGTCTCCTGACTAGTGCAGGCGTTGGTGGGCACCACGGTAGCTGGATACTCTAATCTAAGGGGGAAGCTGCCCTTTGATCATTCCTAAGACTGAGGGCTCTGCTATTTACAGCTGGGACAGTCAGACTAGAGGTGATATTGTCAGAGCTCTTGGTCCATCTGCTCAGGGTTGAAAATTCCCAATGTTCAGGGTACCCCGATGCACACTCCAGCAGCCACATTGTATAGTCTCTTCACAGTAGTGTTGCCTAGTGCATAGAGCACCAAACTAGGGGCTGGTTTACACTGTGAACTTACACTGGCATCGCTACATCTCTCAGAGGTGTGAAAAATCCTTTCTTTTGGTTTTGGACATGAACCGCCTAAGCATGGGTTTGAATCGGGGACTGCAGGACAGAATGTGAAACATACACTTACCTCAGTTATACTAAATCTTTTAATAAAATCTTAATTCAAGAAAAAAAATATGCACCTGATAAATAAACCTTTCCACCCGTCAACATGGGTGATTCTACACTGATGCGCTACAACGACTCAGCTGCAGTGCTGTAGCTCTGCCACGGTAGCATTTTAAGCATAGACATACCCTACGACTCCATAGAGCTGGGTTCTAGTCCCAGCACTGCGATGGGCCCTGCTCGCAAGTCACTTCACCTTGCTATGCCCTTGTTCCCCATCTATACACGGGGATAATGCTACTGACCTCCTTTGTAAAGTGCTCTGAGTCTATGGGTGAAACGTGCTATGTAAGAACTTGGTATTATTATCTGAATGGGTCTTTTCATTAATCGATCCAAGAACTGGTCCATTATTCTTGTTAAAAGTATTGGAAGAGTGCTTAGTTTATGCCAGGGGTAGGTAACCTATGGCACGTTTGCCAAAGGCAGCACTCAAGCTGATTTTCAGTGGTACTCACACTGCCCAGGTCCTGGCCACTGGTCCAGGGGGCTCTGCATTTTAATTTAATTTTAAATGAAGTTTCTTAAACATTTTAAAAACCTTATTTACTTTACATACAACAATAGTTTAGTTCTATATTATAGACTTATAGAAAAAGACCTTTTAAAAACGTTAAAATGTATTATTGGCACGAGAAACCTTAAATCAGAGTGAATAAATGAAGACTCGGCACACCACTTCTGAAAGGTTGCCGACCCCTGGTTTATGCATACCAAACCCAATAACTAGTACAATGACAGGGATTAATTATAAACTCTGTATAAAAATTGCTGGAATACTGACTTTTAAAGTTTGCTTTCTGCTATATTTGTATGGTTCTTTCTACTTAATGCCAGTCAGATTTCAATCTTTTTAACATATGAATTTATCTTTTAAAAGATTTGGGGCCAACCTTTTTCCAATTTGTTAAATGTCTGTTGTCTGTTTGTTAATGTGATGTTCAAGATTTTATAGCACAGTCTTCAAAGCTAAAAATATTTTTTCCAGGAGCTAATTCAAACCAGAGTGTAGGAGCTCGGACGGTTTTACTCTTTAGGCAGAATCCTGAAACAGTAGTGTTCAAATTATATCACAGTTTAAGTAGAAATACGCAGATTAAATCTGAACCTGACATGTCATCTTCTCTGCACATTGCCATCCAGGATTTCAAATATAAATCAATAAAATGTCCAACTACAACAGAGCATATCATGTCATTGCTTAATAGCATATGACAGTAGCCTCTTCATTGGCCCAGATGCCTAATTTTGTTCCAGACCAAGATGGATTCCACACTGTAAATCTAGGCAACCAATTCCCATGGAATTTCAATAGCCAACTCCATTAGACTTCTTAAAAAAAAACAGTCTTGAAATGTGGGGTGTCTGTGTTCTCTCTCCTAAAACTGAGTATGAATCATCCATAAAGAACCTCAGTGTGTATGCAGGGACGCTGGAACAGGTTGGGCCAGGGGCCATGGCCCCATCACTTTTAAAAGTCGGAGGGCTTTGTCCTCCCACCTTTTACTGGCCCTAAAGGCAAGTGACAGGGGGGAGGCATGGAGAGGAGTGAGCAGTGGGCGGGGCCTAGGGGGAATGGGCGGTGCGATGGTGGGGCCTTGAGGAGAACAGAGGGAGCTTCCATTGCCTCTGTGCGAATGTGCTGGAGGACTTCCCTCATGTCTGAAAGAGAAGGGACTGACCCAGCTGAGAGCTCCAAAAGGTTTATTTACCAGGTGCATATTTTTTCTTGAATTATGATTTTATTAAAAGATTTAGTATTATTGGCTTCAGTGTATATTTCACATTCTCTCCTGAACCCCCAGATCAAACCCACCCTTAAGAGATTTGTGTCTGATTGGGATCCAAAATCAAAAGACGGGAAAGTTTTCTGGCTTGGATGAGCCTGAAACCTCACACTCAACCTTCCTGTCAAGATTCCTACACTTTATGATGACAGAAATGACATGGGATGAGTTGATCTCACAAGATTTCTGCCACTTTGAGCCAAAATCTCCTGAGAACAGCTCCCATAGTTTTGGTGCCGTTGACTCTAACCCGAGCCTTAATTCAGCCCAATCCAAATCTGTTCTGGATCAGAATACCAAACTTTGTCCATCACTCTTCTTCACACTAACACTCTTTGGGGTGTGGTCTCTTTCTGAAAGGTGCATTGTCTCATTGCTATTCAGCTGAATAGGATCATAACTTGAATGCACTTTGACCCAAAGCTCACCTTTTCTGCCGCACCAGCATCATGTTACCAATAATCTTCGGGTTAATACTATGCAACCAGTACACCCTTCCATTTGCACAGAAGACTTACTGGAGGAAAACAAGATGTGCATACAAAACCTACGTGTCTTAGCTTGGAGCCCTACATCTGAATCTCAGGGCTTGTCTACACTTAAAACGCTGCATCTGAGCTGCTGTAGCACTTTAGTGAAGACGCTACAGGCCAACGGAAGGGTTTTTCCCATCCACATAGATAATCCATCCTCTCCAAGAGGCAGTAGCTAGGTTGATGGGTCTACAGCAGGGATTAGGTTGGTTTACAGGATGTGGATTTTTCACACTCCTGAGCAACATAGTTATACCGACCTAATTTCCTAGTGTAGACCAGAGTCAGGAAATATGTTTTCCTCCTTTCTCAGAAGAAGTTTGGGAGTCAAATCATAAAACAGTTGTTTACTATTAGGACTTGTCTACACGGAGATAGGAAAATTAATCTGAATTATTAAAGGTGTGAATTCAATGTGGATAACTTAAATTGCAAGAAACTTCTGTGTCGACATTGTAAAAAGCAACAGAGGGTCCTGTGGCACCTTTAAGACTAACAGAAGTATTGGGAGCATAAGCTTTCATGGGTAAGAACTTCACTTCTTCAGATGCAAGAGATTCTCTTTCAAAATTAAAATTAATTAAGGCCATTTTAATTCTGAATGAAAGAGTCAACTCATGGGTTTAATGTAGTTTAACTAATCCACACCTTTTAGTTAATTCGGATTAATGTTCTTGAGCATCCACATGTAGACAAGCCCTGAGTGTTTACTCAGCCAACCGGTGCTAATATGAATAACAAGATCTCTCACATCCTTCTTAGACTATTTCATTTTAAATGATAAACCATTGCCTGGCATGCCAGGACAGAATAATCCTTTACTATTTTCATGGTGTTTGTAACCTAGCGAAAGCTCTTTGATCTTGAAGATCTTTTCCGTCAGATTCGTTACATACAAAATTAGGCCACTGTTAACAAGAACAGAGTGTGGAACAGAGTGTGAGTTAACAATAAGGTACACAATTTCTTTCCCTCTATCAACACTATCAGTTACTGCCACCAGCAAAAAGAAGTTTAGTTCCCATCCATATGGAACCATTAGCATTTAAAAGGAAGGCTGAGTTTTTTTTCTCACTTCAGTGACTATCTATCTAATGTCATGTACATTGCCACAAATGATCTCAAGGGTTACCAGACAGTGTGGCTGCCCATGTGGTGAATTACAAATATCCTTCTAAATACCCCCAGCAGATGCAAATTGACTTTGATTCCCTCCACCCCCAGGTCCTTGAAGGGGAAATATTTGTATTGCTCTGCCAAGATTTTATTTATGTCCTTTCCAGTGCTCTCCTCTGTGCGACATAGATCAACATGGAGTATATTCTCATATATAGCCAGTTCGTCATCCTCATGTTGTTCTCAGCTTTCTAAAGGAAAGGAAGCTAAAGCTTCAGCCGGAGCAGAGAATACTCAGAAATTCACCATCTCCCCAGAACTAATGCAACCAATGAGCTGACACATTTACATATAGTGCCAGATATCTCATTTCAGGGCAGGCAGAACTTTGGCTTTCAAAGGATCCATGGGACCGGATCCATGGGTACTTGATTCCCTGGGTCAGATCCCAAGCTGGTATAAATTGGTGTCGCTGCAATGGAGCTAGGCTGGTTCATACCAACCAAAGATCTTTCACAATGGCCCCATTTGTTCAGGAAATAAAAATTGTTTCCTTCATTACAGAGTTATTAAAAATGGGCATAATATTACCAGAATCCTTGTCTAGCTAGCACCAGGCCAATCAACTGCATATTAAAATCAAAGGTAAATCCACAAGGAAGAGTCATAAAATAAAACTAAATAGCAAATCTTATCCCTTTTCTGACAAAACCCCCTTTGAACTTACAGAATAAGGACAGCAGCATGGGTTCCGATGCATAAAACAAATACTAATGTGGGTCACAGGAACCTGTTTAAGGAGCTGAGAGAGGACAGGAGACATTGAGAAAGGGAGAACAAGGAGAGCCAAGCTATGGACTAGCAGTTAAAATCTAAAGAAAAATAATGTTGGTGGCAAAAGTGGAAAACAAAACATTACTGCAGAGTTGGTCCCCAAATCAGAGACAAGACTTGTGACAAATGATTAAGTCTCAGACTGGGAAGAGTTCCCAATCTCTGGGGTGGGGGCATTTGCACAAGAGTCAGTACTTGGCCACCTCCCTAACCTAAATGAACTGGAAGATAAAACAAGGAGTTCTACTGATCAAATAGTCAAGTAGTATCAAAAGGCAGAGGTATTGCCAGTGCAGGAGAGAGAAAACATAGCAAGTTCTCGATTCGGGAGGGTGAGGGGGGACGGGACTGATAATACTGTATAAATCAATGAGAGTTAGGTGCCTCATTGAAATCATTGGGGGTTAGGCCACTAAATACCTTTTAAAATCTGCCCCCAAGACTTATAGGCCTTAAACTAAACAAGGGCATGCTTAGGGTAGCCATAGTGAAAAAGCTTCCTGATGGAAATGAGGCTGTGAGGTAGATCCAGGGCCGGCTCTAGCTTTTTTGCTGCCCCAAGCAGCAAAAAGAAGCGCCGCCCCCCAGCCCGCCTGCCGAGTGCCGCACTGCCCCCCCCCCCCCCCGAGCGCCGCCGGAACCCCCCCCCAGAGCGCCGCCCCCCGCGCCGCCGCCCCACCGAGCGCCGGGCGCCAGA
>NC_048300.1:12830345-12867841 GCF_013100865.1 Trachemys scripta elegans
CCCCCCCGCCGCCCCTTACCAGTTGCCGCCCCAAGCATGTGCTTGGGTGCCTGGTGCCTGTAGCCGGCCCTGGGTAGATCACAATCAAAAGGAATGTTCAGCAAAGGATTAGATAACACACTTGGGGCAATAACACACTTAGATCACAGCTGACAAATAGGCCCTTTTTTTAATGGCGTGATCCCGTTTTGGAATTTGCACTGAATGGAAAATTCACTAAACCTGTACAATGTTGTAATTAAATCAGACGGGAGCGTTCTCCAAAAACAAACAATACTGCTGTGTGTTTCTTATTTAATAGTTCACAAGCCTCCCAGCAACCCATTGGAGGGTGGGAAGGGGAGGGAGATGGGGGAGGAGGTAGGAATTAGCACATTAATACTGCCATTTGATTTAGATCTTTGGTTACCTGGCTTCTCATACAAATTCTAACTCCATTTGCTTTCTCTCTGGTTTTATTAGCAAAGGACTCACACATTGGTGGGGGTAGAGCATTATGTTGGTGCTAAATAAAATTTATTCTGTGATCTCCCATTCGGGATGGAAGAGGCAGCTTGCTAGATTCTCAAGTGATATAAATTGCAATAGCTCTCTTGACATCAATGGAGTTATGCCTATTTATACCAGCTCATGTTTTGGCCAGCGTGTTTACTCATTGTACACTTCTGTTGCATATTTATTGCACAAAACACAGTCTGTTTAGATTGGTTCTCTGCATAGTGTGTAAGATGGTCATTCTTGTGAGAGCATGTTATATCTTCATTTAGATCCCATGGACAAATTAGTTCCTGGAATGATTCTTTTGATGTTAGCTGAGTTACACCCAGGGTGAATTTGGCACCACTGGCCTAACGTTAATAGTGATTTTTTTAATAGAAAGTGGATTCTCAGATTTTCATCTGGGTTTGTTTATTATTATTGTTCCTTTCTGGAGCATACCAGTTAAGAAAATACTAGGACTGTCAAACGATTAAAAAAATTAGTCGTGATTAATCACACTGATAAGCAATAATAGAATACCATTTATTTAAATATTTTTGGATGTTTTCTACATTTTCAAATATATTGATTTCAATTACAACACAGAACCCAAAGTGTACAGTGCTCACTTTATATTTATTACAAATATCTATGCTATAAAAAAAACAAAAGAAATAGTATTTTTCAATTCACCTCATACAAGTACTATAATACAATCTCTTTATCATGAAAGTTGGACTTACAAATGTAGAATTATGTACAAAAAATAACTGCATTCAAAAATAAAACAATGTAAAACTGTAGAACCTACAAGTCCACTCAGTCCAGTCCACTACTTCTTGTTCAGCCAGTCACTCAGACAAACAAGTTGCAGGCGATAATGCTGCCCATTTCTTGTTTACAATGTCACCTGAAAGTGAGAACAGATGTTCACATGGCACTGTTGTAGCTGGCGTCGCAAGTTATTTACATGCCAGGTGTGTTACAGATTCATATGTCCCTTCATGCTTCAACCACCATTCCAAAGGACGTGCATCCATGCTAATGACGGGTTCTGCTTGATAACGATCCAAAGCAGTGCAGACTGACGCATGTTCACTTTCTTCATCTGCGGCAGATGCCACCAGCAGAAGGTTGAGTTTCTTTTTTGGTGGTTCAGGTTCTGTAGTTTCCACATCAGAGTGCTACTTTTTTAAGACTTCTGAAAGCATGCCCCATACCTCATCCCCCATAGATTTTGAACAGCACTTCAGATCCTTAAACCTTGGGTCGAGTGCTGTAGCTATCTTTAGAAATCTTCTTTGTGTTTTGTCAAAACTGCAGTGAAAGTGTTCTTAAAACAAACAACATGTGCTGGGTCATCATCCAAGACTGCTATAACATTAAATATATGGCAGAATGCAGGTAAAACAGAGCAGGAGACATACAGTTCTCCCCCAAGGAGTTCAGTCACAAATTTAATTAATGCATTTTTTTTTTTAACAAGCATCATCAGCATGGAAGCGTGTCCTCTGGAATGGTGGCCGAAGCATGAAGGGGCATAGGAATGTTTAGCATATCTGGGATGTAAATACCTTGCAACACTGGCGACAAAAGTGCCATGCAAATGCCTGTTCTCACTTTCAGGTGACATTGTAAATAAGAAGCTGGCAGCAGTACCTCCCGTAAATGTAAATAATGTTGTTTGTCTTAGTGATTGGCTGAACAAGAAGTAGGACCGAGTGGACTTGTAGGCTCTAAAGTTTTACATTGTTTTGTTTCTGAGTGCTGTTACAGTTACGTAAGTTGCACTTTCACGATAAAGAGATTGCACTACAGTACTTGTATGAGGTGACTTGAAAAATAATATTTCCTTTGTTTATCATTTTTACAGTGCAAATATTTGTAATAAAAACAATAATATAAAGTGAACACTGTACATTTTGTATCTGCTGTAATTGAAATCAATATATTTGAAAATATAGAGAAATATTCAAAAATATTTAATACATTTTAATTGGTATTCTATTGTTTAAGTGTGATTAAAACTGCGATTAATCACAATTAATTTTTTAAATCACGATTAAATTTTTTGAGTTAATTGCGTGACTTAACTGCGATTAATCGACAGCCCTAGAAAACACCCTTATTTTCCGATATCCCGTATAAACTGAATTGCCATTTGCTGCTGCATTGGACATGCGTGTATGGACAGAAACAGAGCCACATTCTAGGTGTGGGGGAAGCAAAGCAGACAAGGACTGAAAGATTTGAAATATCAGCACTACTCCAGTTGCCCACATTAAACAGATTAATTTTCAGTGGATTTCTATGCTTTCAGGAGTAAGCTCTTATGGTGACCAAACCTTAATGGTTTCACTTAATTATATCATATACATATATGTCTCATGGCAGAAGACCAAGGTCCCGAACCTCACAGCTGAGCCAGGTGGGGTTGAGTACTGTGGAGAGCATTACAGGTTCATCTACCTAGGCTGCAGGCAGAGTCCAAAAGGTCACAGCAAACTGGTTGTTATTTGATGAATAGGTCTCACTGCTTCCTGCTTGAAGTCCATGTTTTGCATTGAGACAGAGTTCAGGATCTATCAAACCTGCATACTACCTGTATTGGTAGACAGGTCAGAAACCTGGACCCTCGTTTAGACAGACTTGGCGTGGCTAGAGGTATTCTACATGTGCTGTCAGCACCAAATCCTGAGCATAAACTGGTCTGGCTTTGTGCATATTGTCACAATCTCACAGAGATCTGGCCTTCCTCCAATCCCTCATTATATTCAAAAGCAACATTGCATGCTCTTCAGCCACAACACCAGGGCGGACAAAAACACTTCAGCACACCATGCTCTCAAACTCTCCATTGATGCATGAAGAGGAGTACATCTTGACCCTACCTGATGCTGCCCATGGGGCTGGCCCAGAAATTCATGGATTCACAGGACTGAGACAAATCTGGGAACTCCACTACACAATGCTTGATGCAATGCCGTCAACCATGGTCACTCTGGCTGGCGCAATGGTCCTCAGTAGACTGTGCATGTTTGATGATGCTGATGCATATCTGTGATAGAAGGTGAGTATCTCAGCCTGGTCCCTAATGGATAGGAGAGCACATTACATCTGGTGCTAACTAGCTATCCTTGCTTGCAATCTCAGTGGAGAAGCCAAGAACAGAATGGGGTCTGTAGTGAGTCGGTGTGGCTCCCCTCCTGTCCAGAAGAGGGAGCCCACGTGCCGGCACCNCTCCCCTCCTGTCCGGAAGGGTCGAGCCCCGACCAGAACCTACCACAGGTCAACCCACTGAACTGTTCTCTCTTCCACACAGGTGGCCTTCCCACAACAAGATTGAGCGAGAGTGGTAGAGAAGCTTCAGTGGGTACAGGGAGAGCCCAATACAAGCAGAGTCGTCAGGTAAGGCACAAACGAGACTTTCACAACTAAAGGACATAAATTTATTCACAAGGAAACTCTGACTCTGCAGTTGGAGCCCTGCACCTCTATGAAGCCAATGGCACTCCACGTAGGCCCATGTAGATCCAATTGCTGGAACAAGATCTAAGGGTTGGATTTTCCTCTCTCACTACTTTTAATACAGTTTTATTCACACCAGCTGAGGAGCTGGGCCTCTGAATATTCATTAATGACTGTAGGACAATTCCACCTACATAATATTGAGAGAGAGAGTTATTCTGGAAAGAAAAAGCTGAGATCGCATCCAACCCTAAAAGCAGAGCTGAGCTGTTCTGTAATTATGTAGTTTTGTACTGCTGAAAGTAGGTTATGTCTGGATTTAGGGAAAACGCACAAAGTTTGACCCTCTCTGTCCATGTAAAGATTGTATCTGTGAACACCATTCTTCCCGATGAAAGGAAACAAATGTTCTAAGAAAACAGATATGACGTACCCCTAACAAAGAAGACAAGGGGAGGGGAGTGTCCCTTATTCTGACTAGGTCTGTATTCACAAG
Organism: Trachemys scripta elegans; assembly: GCF_013100865.1. NCBI lineage: Eukaryota > Metazoa > Chordata > Testudines > Emydidae > Trachemys > Trachemys scripta. The sequence continues at coordinate 12,834,790 of NC_048300.1, forward strand.
AACCGGGGCAAGCAGCTGAATCTACTGTATGTTTAGTGGAAATCTATAGGGGATCTGTTAAGAAAGATCAGTAATCAAAGAACTGTTCTCGTGCTTGATTTCTCCTAATGTGATCTCAGCATGCAGGCTCTCTTATTCCTCTATAATTAAGGGTCTGATTTCAGAGATCTTTAGTATCAAAGGGTACGTCCACACTACCCACTGGATCAGCGGGTAGCTATCGATCTATCAGGGATCGATTTATCGAGTCTCGTCTAGACGCGATAAATCGATCCCCGCCATGCTCCCCGTCGACTCCGGAACTCCACCAGGGCGAGAGACAGAAGCAAAGTCGACAGGGGAGCTGCGGCTGTCGATTCCACGCCGTGAGGATGGGAGGTAAGTTGAAATAAGATACGTCGACTTCAGCTACGCTATTCTCGTAGCTGAAGTTGCGTATCTTACATCGACCCCTCCCCCAGTGTAGATCAGCCCAAAGACAGGTTAATGTTTCAGAAGAATATATTTCCCTCAAGAAGAAAGAGCAGGAATGGTCAGACTGGAATAAGATGCATCCACTGGAAGGTTGTACCTCAGTGATAGTCGTACTGTCTTTTTTCCTTCCTCAATGTTGTTACAACTGCTAACTTCTCCTTCCTTTCCCTTTAATCACCATCCTTATATCTACCAGGCCTCTTCAGAAATCTGTGAGGCTTCAGTTTTAAGTGGACACCCCGTTTTCCTATAAAAGTGGGTCAGTCTTCTTACCCTGTGGATTTATTTATTTCTCTATGCTAAGGCACCCATGCAGAAATCAGTTATGCTATGGGCGGGTGGAATCTGCTGGCCTCACTTGGGAGGCTGGGATAAACATTTAGTTTTTCCCCCAATTATAAAAAGAGGCTTAGACAGAGTAGAGTTATAGGGCTTGATCCAGCTCCTGTTGAGGTCAATGGCATTGGCGCACGATTGTATCCATAGGGTTAAATTATCTCTTGCATATGAGAAGGGAGGGAGGCATTGGGAAGCCAGTTATGGCTCCCTGATTCTTTGGGCCAGGCTGAGCTGGCCCTGGTGTGAGAGCAAACCTAAAGAGAATTAGCCCCCATCACACCCATGCCCACCTCCAGCAGCCACCCTCTCTGCCCTACCATGATCCCTAATCCCATAGTGGGGGGGGAGAAGGGGGAATGCTACAACAGTAGCCAGCTCCACTGGCTTTGTGACACCTGAAAGCTTCCCCCACCCCAACGAATTCTTATCTAGACAGCTATAGCCTGAATCCAGATCCTTCCTGCCACCTGAGCTCAGCGGTGTTACACAGGCATAAAATCAGAGTAACATGACGGTAAATCAGCCCTCGTGTCTTTAATATTTCACTGCTTTATTGAGTCCAGACCCGTGCTCTAAAGTACCCCTGGGTGGAGCTTACAGATGCAGGCTTTCTCTTCGCAGCTGGTCACGTTACTAACATCTAAAATGGTATCCTCAATGGATCAGCTAATGGCACAACAGCTGACAAGCGCCTCTTTTTGAGCTCCTGAAGTGCCACATTCCATGTGTCAGCGGAGATTCCCTCTGGCACAGCTCCTCCTCAACCTGGCCCCCAGTCTCATGCAGGAATCAGCTTCCTCTTGGCCACGTAGGGCTGGATGGAATGGCCTCTGGAGCCCATCTGTGTTGCTCAGACCAGAGGCCCCGCTGGAGGGGAAAGTATTCATTTTCCTCTGACCCAGGAAGCAAGAGTCCAGAGGTGGAATTTTCAAAAGTGTTAAAGTGACTTAGGAGTCTAAGTCCCATTTTTCAAGACCTTTGGAACTTCGGAGCATAAGTCTCAGAGAGTCAGTAGGATTTAACCACCTAATACCTCCTTGAGAATTCCACCCTCAGGTGCCTAATATGGCAGTTAGGTTGCTAAGTTCAGCATTTAGGTGCCAGCGGCATTCTCAAAACCACTGCTCAGCTGCTGCCAACCCATGTAGGAGCCAAAGTCCCTAGGCACCTATGTTCCACTGTTAATATCCCCAAGGCACCTATATTTTGGCAGCTGTGCCTGTGGTGTGCTGGCTTTTGTGAATGCCAGTCGTAGGTGCCTACGTCTCCCCATGCATTTTACAGGGGAGACTCAAGGTGGGGAATTCCATTAGGGGACATAAGACCTTGAGTCCCACTCTGAAGCCCAGATCCACAAAGGGACTGAGGCAGAGCAACACTGAGTGTTGCAATGTCTAGAAAAATAACGGGAACGCTATTGTGACCCACAAAGCCTAAGTTAGGTGCCTTGGCTCCCTATACAATGAACAGGGAGACTTTGGGCTTGGTTACACTTGCAGCTGTACAGCGCTGTGAAGTAAACCTGTCTTTGTACAGCTGAGTAGGGAAAGCGCTGCAGTCTGTCCACACTGACAGCTGCCAAGCGCAGTGGTGTGGCCACACTTGCAACATTTGCAGCTGTGTTGGGAGCGGTGCATTATGGGCAGCTATCCCAGCATTCATGTGGCTGCAACGTGCTTCTCAAAATGGGAGGGGGGGCGGGGTGGACTGTGACAGGGAGTGTGGGGGGAGAGAGAGTGCTTTTTGGAGCATGTCAGCTCTCTATTTTGCAAGTTCCGAACTCCCGGCCCCCTGCTCATTCATTCACTCACTCAAAGAAACAGCAAACTGTTTGCTTTTTCTCTGTGGTACGAGCTTTGAAACCGGCACTTCCGCATTCCTGCAGCCAGTCACAACAATGGAGAGGATTGGCCACTTGACAAGGTGATCAGTACAGCGCTGCAGGTTGATTCCTGGTACACACTCACAGGGGAGAGTCATAGCCACTCCGCTGTATCTCTTATGCTTCTCGGGGAGGTGGAGTACCTGCAGCGGTATACCCAGGGAGATACAGCGCTGTACGTGCCTTGCCAGTGTAGCCAGTCAGTGAGTTACAGCGCTGGGGGCGGCTTTACAGCGCTGTAACTCGCAAGTGTAGCCAAAGCCGTAGTTGCCTTAGAATGGGATCTACAAAGCCAGCATAAATTAAATATTAATTGGGACAGAGAAAGAATCTATAGCCCATTGGTTAGGGCACTCACCGCAGAAGTGGCAGAGCCCTGTTCATATCCCTTCTCATGACGCAGGTTGTGGGGGTGGGAACCTGAACAAGTGTTTTTCCAGCTCCTGGTAGGCTACAGATTATAAGGGATGTTCAACTCCTCCTTCCCGCCCCCCCCCAACCCACCCACCCCAGGCTGTTTTGTATGGAATTAGATGGCTCTGAGCACACGCATACGATCAGGCCCCACACACAAGATAGGCGCTCCTCTGCCTATCTTCCCTTAGTTCCTGGATTGCACTTAGGGATTCAGGTAGGAGATAGGTGTCCAGATGCCTAGAGGGAGACAGTAATGTACAAGCCCAGCAGCAGGAACATAGTACCTAGGGAACTTTTACTGCAAAAACTCAAGCGATAAGAGAGTTTAGGCACCTATGTGTTCAAGTGGCAACCAAGCAAGAGTCTTCTGAATTACAATAGCACGCAAAAAACATTTGTGGATCTGGGCCTACATACCTAAGTCACTTTTGGAAATGGGCTATAGGCTTCTAAATCATTTATGTGCTTTTGTAATTTTACCCCAGACCTAATATACAGTTTGCTGCTTATTATCGCAGGCTTGTCAATAACCACTCTAGTTATATGGTTGTGTACCAGTTTCTGTTCTAACCCCCAGCTTTCAGTAGTTTGTAACTATCCAAAAAGCCTCTGATGAAGCAAAATTTTGTTCTTGCCTCAAAGGAAAATTTCACTTTTTCCAGCCATAAACTTGGGTTTAAAGAAAACCATGGAAATCTAAATATTTCAAAAGTTGTCAAGTGCATGAAATTAGGCCCATAATTTTAAGTTGTTCCACCACTTTGTCAAGTAAAAACAAAATATTTTGTCTGACTCATGTTAATGTTATGATCTCCTCTATGAAAAATGTTAGAGCAATTCACATGATCTTCTTCTAACATTCCCTTCCCATCTCCCCACACCCATTCATTCTACAACTACAAATCTCAGAGCCACATAATCTCAATGAGGTAAGTAGGAAATAACTCCTAGAAACTACTTATAAGCTATGTTGACACTATGGTACAGCAGCATAGCCCCATAACCCCATAGTATAGACATAGACTATAACAACAAAAGGGGTTTTTCCAGCATTGTAGGAACTCCACCTCCCAAATGATGGTAGCTAGGCCAACAGAAGCCTTCTTCCATTGACCTAGCTACAGCTACACCAGCCCTTAGATCAGTAGCTTCAGCACTCGGGGTGAGGATATTTTACATCTCTGAGCCTTGTAGATACATCGACCTAAGTTTTAAGTGTAGACCAGGCCTGAGCAAGAACTTGTCTACATGGGGACATTGAGGAAAATTAATCCAAATTACCTAAAGTGTGAATTTAAAGTGGATTAGTTAAACTGTATTAAACCCTGATGTGCACTTCCCATTACCTACTCTATACTTGTTTTGTTTTGCTAATAGACTTCTTCAATATCCAGTCTATGGCAATGCCAAACAACGGAGGAGTTAAAATGCAGTCCAGTTTCATGCCAGTGTCCACGCTGAACCACTCTGATGTCTGGTTGATCATCCTTTTAGAGCACTTTGCATCTCTGAAGATGGCTTTAATGATGTTGACAACTTTAGCTGGGATTCTGTAGGACTGAAGAATATTCTACATCTGTCTGTCTGTGTGCACTGTCGAATGTCTTTCAAAAACAATCAGTCACATTGATGAAGATGCAAACTTGCTATTCTATAAATTCTTCTGTGCATGAAGAGAGAGATGTGCATGCATAACGTGTGTGTGAAGTTGATTAAAATGGGAGAGTCGTTGCACTGGGACAATCCCATTCTCTTGGCTGCTGAAGCTTGGCCCAGTGGCACAAAGGCTGTTACAACTGGAGGCTCCTTTAGCTGCAGTGGATAGCCAGGACTTCTGTAGTGCCCCATCATACCTATCGCCATTCTTCTATGATGGTCCTTAATGTGAATATCTGATCTAGCCAGCATTTGTTGGGCCTGAATCCAGACGATTCTTCTCTATGCTTTACATCCACTGCCCCTTTCATCCTGTGTCGTATCACACTGCAGAAGTCTTTTCCTACAACAAAGAGTAGTGTAACTCTGCCCCAGTTGTTACAGTCAGTAAGATCACCCTTTCTGGGTATTTTGACAATGATTCCATGTTTCCACTGGTCAGGAGAGGTCACTTTTCCCCAAACTTCATTGAATAGCTCTGTCAGTTTTGTTAGGATAGTGGAGTACTTTACCCAGTAACATCACATTAGAAGGCAAAAGTCTCAAGAAAGTGGAATAGTCCACCTACCTGAGCAGCACCATATTAGCCAGCTGAGACCTTGAGAAGGAAGTGACATCAAGGATAGGAAAGATATCCACAGCATTTACTAAACTCAACAACGGATGGAAATCAAAGATATTCCACAACAGACCAAAATGGAGAACTTTCAATTCAAGTGTAATCATGGTACTGCCGTACTTCTGTGAGAGCTTTGAAAATGAGCACCTACAAAAGATTTGTTGGGAAGCCTTCACCACCAGTGAAGAGATCTGAGAAATCACCAACCAGCAGCTTGTTTCCACCAGAATCAGAAGGAAGCCCTGGATGTATCTGTACTCCAGATGCCAACACACAGACTTGTCAAGTGGAAACCAACTGGTGTGAGCAAACAAGGGTGCTTAAGAGAAACTTTAAGAAGAACTCATAGCAGGGAGGGCAGAATAGTCGATCTCAACACCAGAGAGCAAATGGAAGCAACAGCAAATGACAAAGAGGAATGGAAGAGAATGCTTTCTGCCTTGTGCACCAACATTGGCATGGAAAGGGTTAAAAACAAGTATGGACATTCTCATTCAAAATTAATGTGGCTCTGTAGCGGGGTGGTTACCCCGCTCCTGCAGAGGGGTTTAAAACAGCCCTGGCAGAGGGCTGGGGCAAAGGGAAAAGCTACTGGGCTGATTGGGGAAGTAGCCACAGCTGGGCCATGCCCTAGTCAGGCCCCAGCTGGCCTGTATAAGAGGCTAGGAGCCAGGAGCTCACTAGATAATCTCTCTCTGCCTTCAGAGAGAGAAGGGCCTGGCTGCAGGGAGCTAGACAGGGTACCTGAGTGGAGCAGGGCTGGGAAAAAGCTGAGGAGCTCCAGCCTGGATAGCCCCAGGCTGCGGCCTGGTAGGAGGCCAAGGGATACTGGGGGTTGCAGAGGGCAGCCCAGGGCTAGGCCAAGGCAGCAGGTCCAAACCCTCCTTGCCAGTTATGAGTGGCCTATACTGCAGTCTGCCCCAGAGAGTGGGGGCTAGCTGGTGACTGGCAGTGGCCTTATCCTGAGGTGAGGTGGGGTTAGTGGGTAGGGGTTCCCCTAGGAGGGGAGACCTAGTGTGTGTGTGGGTATTGCCAGGGGGCAGCACCCAGAGCAAGTGGCACCGGGGTCCTGGGAGGGACACGGGGGCCAGTGCAGAGGATAAGGTGGATCACCGGCCTGCAGAGGCTGCTGAGCTAATTCCCTGGACGACCAGCAGGAGGTGCCACAGGGGGGAGTCCGGACCTTCTACAGGCTCTAATTTGGTTTAGTTTAATTCACTTCCAAAGTAAATTATGTCCAAAGTGAATTAAACTAAACCAAATTAAGGCCTCTTTAATTCTGAATGTGCGTGTCCAAACATGGGTTTAAATGCAGTGTAACTAATCCACTTTTAATTCACACCTTCAGTTAATCCACATTAATTTTCCTGAGTGTACCTGTGTAGACAAGCCCTAAAATAGCATCCAGATGTACAGAAACGGTGTGGTCTCTTACTGCTTATGGGGACAGAGCTAAATGCAAGATTCTGATTTCAGTAAATCCATTGACAAAATCTGTCGCCTAATAGGGCTGATCCAACCAAACCAGTTAGTATCTTCTGAGCTGGTGACAAAATATTTAAGAACTGGACAGAACTGAAAGAATCCCTGTGGGTTGTGAGACACCAAACAAAACAAACGTTAAATGCCTGCCATTTAGGGCAATCTGATGTATTCCAAAGGGGACAAAACAGTTATTCTTTATGAACCAAGGAATCCAATCAGAGAGTCTTCATGCTTAGAAGTAACATCTTGACAACTTTCAATGTAATAAATTTTAATGTAATGTACAGTGTCTTCCTTGGTTTTGTTATGCTTTTCTAATTTCTCTACTCTTTCATGCCTTCGCCGATGTAGAAACTGGTCTCTCTTTTTCTTCCCTCGCAATCAGTGTTTGTTACTCCATCCTTCCTTCTCTCTCCTTCCATCACTCTTTATGTCCCTTCTTCCTTTTCCTGTGTTGTTTTCTCATCATCTTATGCTCCCTGACTTCTTCCTTCTGACCTATACTCTTCCCCTCCCCCATGCTCCTTCGTTCCCGCTCACACCAAGGCAGCCACTCCAGCATACGTATACATTCCAATCCCTGATAACTGGTGGTTCTAGAGAGGGGGACTCAGTGTTGGCTTAGAAGCACCAGGAATTGTGGGACTAGGCACCGAGTCAAGTCCAACCTTAGGAACCAGAAATGATGTTTTGCCCCATGGCGGCCAGTTTTGACATTCGCTTTCCAGAGGGGTGCTTACTGTGGGAGGATGGCTGTCTTTTTCCCCTCTTCAGATCTAAGCCTTAAGCAGAGAGTTATTTTCCCCCAGCGGACACAGCCAGCCAACTTTTGCTCGTGCTGCTGCAAGAAGGTGCCTCCTTGTCCCTACATGCCACCCCTCCTGCTATACACTAAATGCGGGAGCTCTGCCAGCATTGAGTCAAGATGTAAGCAGGCTACCGTAAAGTCTAGGGAAGAAGCTATGATTCACTAAATAAGCTATGATTCAGAGGGGAGAGGATAATAGTCTTGAAAGGTGAAAACACCAGGGAGGGAGATGAATTATTTAGTGCAGCAGAGAAATTAAAATACTCTCCCAAGGGTAAGGGTGGAGGCCACATCACTAGGGACTTTTAAAACTAGACTGGGCAAAACACTTGAAAATGCACCATCAAGAACAATTTTGCAGGGGTGGAGACGGGCTGAAAGGTAAGAGTCTTCTCCATCTTTAACTTCTGCGGTGCTGCCTCTGTAACCATGAAAATGATTGAAGTTAGAGCAGTGCAAAAGTTTCATACTGAGGCCAGATGACGCTTACCTGTTTTGCCTATTAAAAACCTGCAACTCAGGCCAGTTGTGCTGATGCATGCAAACTGGGGCCACATTTAGACTGAACCAAGGATAATTTATAGTTACAGGTGGGAACCAGACAGAGCTTAATAGTTTCACGTGGTTTTGATCCATGAGTAGATAAAACTGAGTGAATTTTGCTTTGAGATTTTGGGCTCGTGTGGACCTCAAAAAATTGAGGTGACACTCAGGGAGCTGAACACAAGTAAACCAAAGCCAGAAAGGACTATGTAGCATAGCTAACCCCCAAGAACTGAAGCAATCCAATTCTATACAGACTGAGTTGAAACCTGCAGCTGTTTCCAAACATCTGAGCCAATTCTCTCTTCTGTAGCCTACAGAGCTCTCTCAACTTTATATCAGCACAATCTTGTCTGAGCCCCTTAATTCAGAGCATACTGGAAACTTTCCAGAGGCCTGGAAAAAAGGTAACTATAGGCTGATATGGATTCACTCAGTAAACAACAGATGGCACCTAAATTAATGCCACTCAACATAGTTCATGGAAACATGTTGTCAAATACATTTGACATTTTTTCATGAGATTGCAAGTTTAGTAGATAAAGGGAATTGTGCTGATATAACAACAGACTTCTGTCCGACTTAGCACCGGATGACATTCTGATTAAAAAATTAGCACCCTACAAAGTCAAGGTAGCTCATATTTAGTGAATTAAAAACTGGATCTCAGAAAGTAATTGTAAATGGGGACTCACTATCCGCTAGGGGTGTTTCTAATGGGATCTGTTCTTCGCTCAATGGTATGCAATATCTTAGCAATGATCTGAAAGAAAATATAAAATCATTGCTAGGAAATTTGCAGCTGACAAAGATTGTTGGAGTGGTAAACAATGAATAAGGCAGGTCAGCAATCTGTATCATTTGGTAAACTGGGCTCTATTGAATAACATGTGTTTATACAGCCAAATGCAAGACCATACATCTGGGAACAAAGAACATAGATGGGGGACTGGATCCTGGAAAGTAGTGACTGCAAAAACTTTGGCTTCTATGTATACGATGCTCTTTGTAAATACACACATGCAGACAAATTAAAATCCAACCCTCCATAGTTTAAATCTATTTGTTTGGTCTGAATCTATGTAATATGTCAGATTAATGTAAGTAGTCAGGCTTTTTCATTCCCAGCCACTCTGTAGGCTGGGATTAAAGTCCACATGGTCAACACAATCTGTCCATAATTCCCCATACCTAGAAAAAGGTAGAAAGCATCCGCTTTTGATTTTGAAGCTCAGTTCATTCCTTTCCCTCTGATGTGCATTATTTCACCCCAGCAGTGATCATTTATTGTGAACGTTACTAGTTATCACAATCAATTACTTTAAAGTAGTTACTTTAAAGAATTGGTCCTGCTTTGAGCAGGGGTTGGACTAGATGACCTCCTGAGGTCCCTTCCAATTCTTAAAAAAAAAAGGGGGATTCCAGTTTTAGAGCAGCTCAGTATCTTGTAACTACTGAAGAAACAAAGCAAGAAAAATCTAAAAGCAGTTCCAAATGCTTTAAAAGGTGCACTGGCTAAATGGTAAAAGAAGAGTTTCTGGACTTAAACCATACAAAATAGAATGATCCCTGTTGTATATTTTTTATTACATACCAAACACTACATTAAAAGAATTCTAAAGTTGCAAAATCAAGCACTCAAAAGTTAGGAATGGCTCAATTAAAGTTGTCCTTGCAACCTTAATTCCCCCGCCTTGTGCATATGCATTATGATACGGTCTTCAATTACAATGCCACATATTTGTTTTTCCATGGGGCCCCTGCCTCATTCAGTTAGGGTGACCAGACAGCAAGTGTGAAAAATCAGGACAGGGTAATAGGCACCTATATAAGACAAAGCCCCAAATATCAGGACTGTCCCTATAAAATTGGGACATCTGGTCACCCTACATTCAGTGCACCCTAAAAGTTACCGAGACTCCTACGGCTAGATTCACAAAGGAACTTGGGCATGGTAAGGCTGAGCATTGTCACACCTAACTTTTAGGGGCCTTGAAAAGGCATTGGCACTCACAAAGCCTAAGGGAGGTGCCTAGACAATGAACAGGGAGAGATAGGCACCTTAGAATGGGATTCACAAAAGCCAACAAATACCTGTCAAATCCTTACATTGGATTCTTCAGCATGCAACTCTGGGCACTGCAGTCTTTACGTCCCTTCACTCAGGGCTCTCAGTCATCCTTAGCCACATCTCAGGGGCCTCATGCCAACTTCCCTAGTGACTGGTAGGGGAAACCCAGGCCCACCCCCATCCCCCTATACTGGGTTCCAATACCCAGCAGTCAAGGTCAGCTCTAATATAGTCCTTGCTGCTTCCCCCCCTGGACTTCTTCCTACCATAGTTTTTCTTTTCCAAGCCTTCTCCCCACAACCTCTCTAGGTTCACCCTTCTCCCAGGGCCAAGTCTCACAGGGCTGTCCCCTGGAATCCTCCCAACAAAATCCCAAACCCAGGAGAGGGAACGTTTCGATTCGCTAAGACAGACTTTGCTCCTGCCCCTTCTCATTTTTAAATGGCAGATTCCACATAATTAGTTATTAATTTCCAAAAAGACAAGGGGGGAGAGAAATAACCAGCTGAACCCTCTCCGTGCTGCACCCCTCCCTTTCCCCAATAGCCCTTGTACAGAGAATGTGTGTTTTTATAAGAATATTCCCTGTGGTTGCTGGGTCTCCAAAGGAAGTGTATTTGGTCTTCTAATTGGGTATAAACAGAGTGCAAAAAGCCTTAAAAACCCATCCTGTGTAAAATCCTTTATGTTACTGTCTTCCGAGTAGCTTCATCCTTCTACAACTCTTGTGTTCCAAAGGCAGGAAGGATGCTGGATTTCCCCTGTTTGCAGGATGCACATCAGTTAACATCTAGTCAGAATGCTGCTTGGGATGAAAAGAATATTGGATTCTGCAAGTCTCATTTATTTCAGAGAGCAAAATGTCTTTCTTTTCAAAGTGCTTCTATTTTGCTTTCATTTCCTGTGCACAAAGTAGCTTTGTCTCGAGTACAATAATTAAGTTGTTGACCTTCCTTCGGGGTCAGACATCGCTTCCCTTTGGAGACAGATAAAAACTGGCAATAATAGATACTCCGAATGGCCTCAGATATACTGCCCTCCAGATAGGGTGACGTTGCTGTAATTTCTGCTGGATACTTTTCTTAGGTGAATAGAGAATAGACTGTGATCAGTCAGTTTACTCTGTGTGCAGGGTATTTGTTCAAGATAAATTTCCCCAGTTCTTCACAAGGCCAAAAAAAAAGAATTTCCATTGTAACGAGATGAAGTACTATGATGTTCACATTCTGAAGAGAACGTTTCATCTGATTTTAAAAGGATGATGACAGATTACAGTTTTCTTTATTTGTTTTTGCATTTCACATATTTACTTCTCAAGATCAGGCAAGACTCCTCTCAAGATCAAAGATAGTTATGGGAAAGCTCAGCATACATAGTGCAGACCAAATTACTGTTTGATTCTTTGATGGCTAACAGTGATTTTCTATGTAAACATATTTAAATGCTCCTTTCTTAAAATCTTCCATGCATGACTTTACTTCAGAATCCAGTGACTCATTTGACTGGCCTGATAATAATATTGGTGCTCATTTTACAAAATCAATAGATACAAAATCAATCAATCAATCGCAAATTACAATAGCTGTGCTTCTATCAACAAGCAACTCACGTGGACTATTTGATTAGTCTGGATGAAACTCATCAGCAGGTTTGATTTCTGTTGTGTAGAAGCTTGAGATCTTGCTCTTGGCCAGAATTTGGGATAAAACATATTATCCCTTTTATAAACTGGAGTTGGAAACAGAAATTCATAGGTGGAGAAAATCCATGAATTCCAGTAACACAGGAATTTACTGCCAATTACTGCAAACTTCTGCAAAATCTTAAACATTAGAGATGGGGGAGGGGGAAGGACTAGTAAATCATCAAATCTAGCCACCCATCCCTCAATGAAGGACCCATTCTATTCTAATTCCCCCCCCCCCCAGCAAATCTCATGTAAGTCCTTAAAATTCCTTCCTTCAACACAGACTATAAAAGTAAGTGGGTGGATGGGTGCGAGTGGGCCTGCAGGTCCTGGAAACAAAATAAACCAGCCATATTTTTCAGAGATCCCAAGGCCAGAAGGGACCATTGTGATCAACTAGGCTGACCTGCTGTGTAATACAATCACAGGCTATAGAACTCCTTCAAAATATTTGTGTTCAAGGAATCTGAAAGCTAACATGGTTCTGTCTTTGTCAAAAAGCATCCCCCTTTTTTTCTTTTTTGGGGTGGGGGTGGAAAATCATAATTCAAAAATGTTTTTGTATTACGAATTCCCATTCCTTTATGCACACGCATCCAACTCTTCCAGAGTCGCCAGTGAGCTGGCTGCTAAACTTCTGCCACTAAGCTTGGCTGCTTCTTCTTTTTTCTATTGTTAAACTTAATAAGTTGATCCTAGGAGGTTTTTATATAGCATATGCTAGTACCATGTGACATCGCTGATGGCCAGTTAAGCAGCGATGTTCAGGTTTAGTCAGAGAAGGTTAAACACATGCGTGAGTGCTTTGCTGAATCAGAGCCTAAATGGGGAAATCATCCATAATCTAACTAAAGTATTTTTCCTATCTGCTGAGTGAGAGAGAGATTTATTGTTGTTTCTCTTAGATTCCTAGGAGGTGTTCAGATACTACAGAGATCAGGATCATATAAAAACGTAGACAGGAAAGACAGAGAGATGGTGCCTGCAAGTTTGGGAAATGAAAACAGTACAACATTCTACATTCACCGAGATAATTTAAAGTCTTGTTACAGTCCTTTCAAAATCTGAATAAAAGTGATGGTTACAGCCCTGTCAGCCATTGTAGGATTTTATGGGTTTTCTATAAACTTTGGTCCAGTGGCAACAAATGACAGTTCTGTTTTTAATAAAGATTAAAAATATTTTGAATGGTTCTCCTGGTGCGTTACTATTATATGGCATTAAAATATACAAACGCAGCCAAGGAGAACAGAAAACAAAAGAAAAGTCTTTTAAAAATTCCACAATTTTATATCCCTTCCCTCCTAAGCCCACCGCAGAATTCAAGAGGGAAGAGAAGGGAAATCTTTATATGTTGCCCAAAAGTCCTCACAGATCTCTCTGGTCCCTTTTCCAGAGTCAGGATATTTAAAGGGTATGTCTACACTACGAAATTAGTTCGAATTTATAGAAGCCGGTTTTATTGAAATCGGTTGTATACAGCCGATTGTGTATGTCCACACAATAAAATGCTCTAGGTGCTCTAGTCGGCAGACCGCGTCCACAGTACGAGGCTAGCGTCGACTTCCGGAGCATTGCACTATGGGTAGCTATCCCACAGCTATCCCACAGTTCCCGCAGTCTCTGCCGCCCCTTGGAATTCTGGGTTGAGATCCCAATGCCCGGATGATGCAAAACAGTGTCGCGGGCGGTTCTGGGTACATGTCGTCAGGCCCCTCCCTCCCCCGTCACAGCAACGGCAGACAATAGATTCGCGCCTTTTTATCTGGGTTACCTGGGTTACCTGTGCAGACAACATGGAGCCCGCTCAGCACAGCTGAGCTCACCGTCACCATATGTCCTCTGGGTGCCGGCAGACGTGGGACTGCATTGCTACACAGCAGCAGCTGCTAACTGCCTTTTGGTGGTAGACGGTGCAGTAGACTGGTAGCCTTCATCGGCGATCTGGGTGCTGGCAGCCGTGGGGCTTGCCTTTTGGCAGTAAATGGTGTATTATGACTGTTAGCCGGCCTATTACAAGTCGGGTCATCGCACGTTAGCAGAGTCTTCCCTGAGCAGCAGCTCGTACAATAGGCCTGAAGACCATCGTCATACACCGCCCCGTATTTGCTGCCAAGCACCCAGAAAGATGCCGAGGGCTATCAGTCACGCTGCACCGTCGTCTTAAGATGTAAAAAATAGATTTTCTCTGTATTCATTTGCTTCCCCCTCCCTCCGTCAAATCAACGGCCTGCTAAGCCCAGGGTTTTCAGTTTAATCTTTGGGGGGGACCAGTCTGTGACAGTTGTTTGTGTCTCTCCCTGATGCACAGCCACCGTTCTTTATTTTAATTCCCTGTGCCTGTACGCCATGTCGTCACTCGGCCCCCCTCCCTCCTTCCCCTAGGCCGTCAGATACTACGTTTGCGCCACAGCTCGAGCCGAGAAGCGGTTCGCGCCTTTTCTTTGAATTCTGGGTTGAGATCCCAATGCCCGGATGATGCAAAACAGTGTCGCGGGCGGTTCTGGGTACATGTCGTCAGGCCCCTCCCCCCTCGTCACAGCAACGGCAGACAATAGATTCGCGCCTTTTTACCTGGGTTACCTGTGCAGACAACATACCACGGCAAGCATGGAGCCCGCTCAGCTCAGCTGAGCTCACCGTCACCATATGTCCTCTGGGTGCCGGCAGACGTGGGACTGCATTGCTACACAGCAGCAGCTGCTAACTGCCTTTTGGCGGTAGACGGTGTAGCATGAGTGATAGCCGTGGGGCTGGCAGCCGTAGTGCTGCATTGCACCAGCCCCTTGCAGGCGATGGTATATTATGACTGGTACCCGTCGTCGTCGTACTAATATGGCTGTCAATCATGGCCACCTGGGCAGACATGCTACTGTTTCGATGATGACGGTTACCAGTCATAATATACTATTTTCTGCCAATTGCCCAATATTGTCTGCTAAGCACCCAGAAGAGGCCGAGGGCGATGCTGGGTGCTGGCGGACGTGGGGCTGGCAGACGTGGGGCTGCATTGCTACACAGCAGCAGCCCCTTGCCTTTTGGCAGATGATGGCATATTATGATTGGTACCCATCATCGTCATACTGGTATGGCTGTCACTCATGCTGCAGCGTCGGCTGCCACCTTAAGATGTAAAAAATAGATTTGTTCTGTGTTCATTTGCTTCCCCTTCCTCCGTGAAATCAACGGCCTGCTAAGCCCAGGGTTTCCAGTTTAATCTTTGGGGGGACCATTCTGTGTGACAGTTGTTTGTGTTTCTCCCTGTTCCTGTACCTGTACGCCATGTCGTCACTCGGCCCTCCCTCCCTCCCGCCCTCCTTCTCCTGGTCCATCAGATACTACTTTCGCGCCTTTTTTCTGACCAGGCGCCATAGCTAGCACTGGGATCATGGAGCCCGCTCAGATCACCGCGGCAATTATGAGCACTATGAACACCACGCGCATTGTCCTGGAGTACATGCAGAGCCAGAACATGCCAAGGCGAAACCCGGACCAGGCGAGGAGGCGATTGCAGCGCAGCGACGAGAGTGATGAGGAAATTGACATGGCCATAGACCTCTCACAAGGCACAGGCCCCAGCAATGTGGAAATCATGGTGTTACTGGGGCAGGTTGATACCGTGGAACGCCGATTCTGGGCCCGGGAAACAAGCACAGACTGGTGGGACCGCATCGTGCTGCAGGTATGGGACGATTCCCAGTGGCTGCGAAACTTTCTCATGCGTAAGGGCACTTTCATGGAACTTTGTGACTTGCTTTCCCCTGCCCTGAAACGCCAGGATACCAAGATGAGAGCAGCCCTCACAGTTGAGAAGCGAGTGGCAATAGCCCTGTGGAAGCTTGCAACGCCAGACAGCTACTGGTCAGTCGGGAATCAATTTGGAGTGGGCAAATCTACTGTGGGGGCTGCTGTGATCCAATTTGCCAGGGCAATGAAAGACCTGGTGATAGCAAGGGTAGTGACTCTGGGCAACGTGCAGTCAATAGTGGATGGTTTTGCTGAAATGGGATTCCCAAACTGTGGCGGGGCCATAGACGGAACCCATATCCCTATCTTGTCACCGGAGCACCAAGCCACCGACTACATAAACCGCAAGGGGTACTTTTCAATGCTGCTGCAAGCCCTGGTGGATCACAAGGGACGTTTCACCAACATCAACGTGGGATGGCCGGGAAAGGTACATGATGCTCGCGTCTTCAGGAACTCTGCTCTGTTTCGAAAGCTGGAGGAAGGGACTTTCTTCCCGGACCAGAAAGTGACCATTGGGGATGTTGAAATGCCTATCGTGATCCTTGGGGACCCAGCCTACCCCTTAATGCCATGGCTCATGAAGCCATACACAGGCAGCCTGGACAGGAGTCAGGACCTGTTCAACTACAGGCTGAGCAAGTGCCGAATGGTGGTGGAATGTGCATTTGGACGTTTAAAAGCGCGCTGGCGCAGCTTACTGACTCGCTCAGACCTCAGCGAAAAGAATATCCCCATTGTTATTGCTGCTTGCTGTGCGCTCCACAATATCTGTGAGAGTAAGGGGGAGACATTTATGGCGGGGTGGGAGGTTGAGGCAACTCGCCTGGCCGCTGATTACGCGCAGCCAGACACCAGGGCGGTTAGAGGAGCACAGCAGGGCGCGGTGCGCATCAGAGAAGCTTTGAAAACGAGTTTTGTGACTGGCCAGGCTACTGTGTGAAACTTCTGTTTGTTTCTCCTTGATGAACCCTCCAACCCCCCCCCCGACCCGGTTCACTCTACTTCCCTGTAAACCAACCACCCCACCCCACCCTCCCCTCCCCTCCCGCTTGCAGAGGCAATAAAGTCATTGTTTTTTCACATTCATGCATTCTTTATTAGTTCCTTACAGAGGTAGGGGGATAATTGCCAAGGTAGCAGGGATGGGTGGGGGAGGAGGGATGGAAAAGGACACACTGCATTTTAAAACTTTAACTCTTATTGAAGCCCAGCCTTCTGATGCTTGGGCGATCATCTGGGGTGGAGTGACTGGGTGGACGGAGGCCCCCCCACCGTGTTCTTGGGCGTCTGGGTGACGAGGCTATGGAACTTGGGGAGGAGGGCTGTTGGTTACACAGGGGCTGTAGCGGCGGTCTCTGCTCCTGCTGCCTTTCCTGCAACTCAACCATACGCTCGAGCATATCACTTTGATGCTCCAGCAGACGGACCATTGCCTCTTGCCGTCTGTCTGCAAGCTGACGCCACCTATCGTCTTCAGCCCGCCACCTCTCCTCTCGTTCATGTTGGGCTTTTCTCATCTCCGACATTGACTGCCTCCACGCATTCTGCTGTGCTCTATCAGCGTGGGAGGACATCTGCAGCTCCGTGAACATCTCGTCCCTCGTCTTACGTTTTCTCTTTCTAATCTTCACGAGCCTCTGCGAAGGAGAAACATTTGCAGCTGGTGGAGGAGAAGGGAGAGGTGGTTAAAAAAGACACATTTTAGGGAACAATGGGTACACTCTTTCATTACAAGGTCGCATATTTCGGCTTGCAGGCAGCCATCGTAGGCCACAGTGTTTTGGCTTATTTAACCTTCTTAACATGCGGGAAAGGTTGCAAACAGCAGCGCATTTCCCATCTCAAGGATGAATTGGGTTGTCCATTTAAAATGGGGTTTCAATGTAAAAGGAGGGGGCTGCGGTTTCCCGGTTAACATGCGGCACAAACACAAGTAAACCACCCCCCCCACACACACACACACACGATTCTCTGGGATGATCACTTCACCCCTCCCCCCCACCGCGTGGTTAACAGCGGGGAACATTTCTGGTCCGAATAGCAGGAACGGGCACCTCTGAATGTCCCCCTTAATAAAATCACCCCATTTCAACCAGGAGAGCTTTCTGGAGATGTCCCTGGAGGATTTCCGCTCCATCCCCATACACGTTAACAGACTTGCTTGCTTTTTTTTTGTAATGTTTACAAATATTTACAAAGTTACACTCACCAGAGGTCTCCTGTGTGCCCTGAGGGTCTTGGGTGAGTTCGGGGGTTACTGGTTCCAGGTCCAGTGTCACAAACATATCCTGGCTGTTGGGGAAACCGGTTTCTCCGCTTCCTTGCTGCTGTGAGCTACCTACAGTACCTCCATCGTCATCTTCCTCGTTCCCCGAACCGTCTTCCCTGTGTGTTTCTCCAGTGAGAGAGTCATAGCACACGGTTGGGGTAGTGGTGGCTGCACCCCCTAGGATCGCATGCAGCTCCGCGTAGTAGCGGCAAGTTTGCGGCTCTGCCCCGGACCTTCCGTTTGCTTCTCTGGCTTTGTGGTAGGCTTGCCTTAGCTCCTTAATTTTCACGCGGCACTGCTGTGTGTCCCTGTTATGGCCTCGGTCCTTCATGGCCTTGGAGATCTTTTCTAATACTTTTCCATTTCTTTTACTGCTACGGAGTTCAGCTATCACTGCTTCATCTCCCCATATGGCGAGCAGATCTCGTACCTCCCGTTCGGTCCATGCTGGAGCTCTTTTGCGATCCTGGGAGGACTCCATGACGGTTACCTGTGCTGATGAGCTCTGCGTGGTCACCTGTGCTCTCCACGCTGGGCAAACAGGAAATGAAATTCAAACCTTCGCGGGTCTTTTCCTGTCTACCTGGTCAGTGCATCTGAGTTGAGAGCGCTGTCCAGAGCGGTCACAATGAAGCACTGTGGGATAGCTCCCGGAGGCCAATAACATCGAATTCCGTCCACACTACCCCAATTCCGACCCGCAAAGGCCGGTTTTATCGCTAATCCCCTCGTCGGAGGTGGTGTAAAGAAACCGGTTTAAAGGGCCCTTTAAGTCGAAAGAAAGGGCCTCGTTGTGTGGACGTGTCCAGGCTTAATTCGGTTTAACGCTGCTAAAGTCGACCTAAACCCGTAGTGTAGACCAGGCCAAAGTAAACATGTTGTACTTTAGGTGCTCATTTAGATCTATTATTCACATACCAAAGTGAGATGTAGCTAATTGGATGGTCATTTGATTTCTAAGCTTCCCATGTAAACTTCTCAAGGGCATGTGTACTTTTGACATAGGGTAGAGCGGATAATAAAATAGCAAGTTGTGCTACTCTAGCCTTCTGGATACAACTCAAGGATTAGTAGAGGATTATCATGCATATTTTATTGCTACCAATGGTGATTGACACACATAAGCACTCATAAAAATCTATAGAAAAATCCAGATGAAATCGTAATGGTCAGGTTTAAAATGTTCATATTATTTGTATTTTTTTTCACATAACATCTTTATCTTCATGCAGAAAAGGAGCAAAGCCAGCAGTTCCTGATGCATATCAGGACAAAAAATAAAAATACTTCCATACAGTGTTCACAGTTTTAAAAAACCACCATTGCATCAAATCCATAACTGCAAACAGATGCAGCAAAGAGGTAAAAGGCTTTGTCTACACTAGCACTTTTGCCAGCAAAATTTTGTCAGTTGGGGATGTGAAAAAACACCCACCTGAGCGACATACGTTTCACTGACAAAAGCACCGGTGTGGACAGTGCTTTGTCGGAGGGCGAGCGACTCCCGCCAACATAGCTACCACCACTCGTTCCGGGTAGTTTAATTATGCCAGCAGGAGAGCTCTCTGCCACAAGCATAGAGCAGCTACCCAGGAGACCTTACAGTGACCGAGCTTCAGCTGTACAACTGTGCCGTTATAAGGTCCGTAGTATAGACATAACCAAACTCAGGATTCACTGTCCAAAATATCCAGCTAAAGAAGCCTCTCTCCAATATTTCAGTAGCAGTTTCATTTATTTTAGCTTCTATGTAGACCAGGAGAAATGGAATTTAAAATATATAGAAAAGGAAGGAAAATCCTTTAAACTCCTATGTAGCATAAGATAAAATCCCAGAGCCTGGCTGCACAGATCCTTATCCTTTATTAGAACAGAATTCAGCCAGGTACTTAAACATATGTCTAACTTGGAGCATTCACTTTAGCGGGATGGCTCAGATACTTAAGTGATGTGATAAACTGGTTCGGACATTGCTCCACTCCTGTGTAAGAGCTATTGGCTCTGGTTCACTCCTGCTGCTGATCATCATCAAAGATGAGCAGAGAATAGAGCTGGGTACAGTATTTCAGACAAAAATTTGTTTTGCTGAAAAATGCAGATTCAGATCAATCGAAACATATCCTGAATTCATGTCTAAATTGCCAAATTGTTTCAGTCCAAAGAACAAAAACAAGAATTCAGAAAAAAAAATCAAAAGTTGTCGTTTTGACATTTTCTGCATTCAAACTTTCAATGTTTTTGAGTTTAAATAATCTTTTGTTTCCGGTATACTTCAATGTCATTAAAAAAAAATTAAAGACAAAAGTTAAAAAAGTCAAAAATGAAATGAAATATTTTCATTCAATGCACAACTTTTTTGATTTTTGGTTTTTTGGTTTCCCAAAAATTTTAACAACCCAAACACATTTTTTCTTTCCATTTTCAGTTCACCCAGTGAATCAAAAACTTAATTACTCTCACAGCCCTAGCAGAGACTGCTGCTGAATGAGGATGAAGATGAATACCCTTTGGAAAGCCTGGAATATGGTTTTAAATGATCACAGCTGCATTCGGTGACAATGATGACATCAAAACCATCTCCCTTACAAGATCACCAAACTAATCAACGTCCGGCTCTTCCACCCGGAGTGAGTCTGTTGAATCACTGAAGTCAAAGGAGCTATGTCAATTTGCATCCTCTGAGGATCTGGCCCTGTGCCCTTCTGAGTTAGGGATTGGAATGAGAGATACGCCTTTTGTTTTGTTTTTTTCTAGAGTTAATGAACTCCTCCTAAACTGAGCTTGTGCACATATGGTGTAGTTAACATGTTATTCAACTGAATGCAAAAAACCACAACCCCAAAACAGTTAATAGATGTCAAATCTCTTTGTCTTTCCCTTTTCTTCTTTGTTCTTCCTGCCCAGGAATGTTAAGCACACCTGTTGCACTTACTTGCTGGCACTTTCATTTATATTGTCATTCATTCTGCATATCATGGAAAAACACTAGCACTACTGGCAGGGCGTACATGGGATCCACATTGTTTTTTACTCATTAAATGAATCCTTTAATCTATTGTTCTTTTTATTGGTTGGATATGTATGTCCATGTGTTATTTAAAAAGTCATCACGTTCTAATTATAAAATACATGTAAAAACTGAAGCTATAAAATTCTTAGCTCATTATTAACTTAGAAAAAATTGTTTTGGTTGGGTTATTTGCTATTCACTTATTCCTTGGGGTGGTATTTACCGAGGCATGTGCTTCTCACATGCTCGGGCTGAAATAACTTTATAAACTTATTCCAGCTAAAACTTAACTTAAAATCCAGTTTACAATCCTATTATAGACAATGGTAGGGTTACCATATGTCCGTTTTTTCCCGGACATGTCTGGCTTTTTGGTAATCAAACCCCTGTCTGGGGGGAATTGCCAAAAAGCCGAACATGTCCGGGAAAATACTGGCCGGGCACTTCCCCTCCCGCAGCTGCTGTGCTCCTCCCCTGACTCTTCGGCTCTGTTTAAGAGCCGAGCTGCCCGAGCGCTACTGGCTTCAGGCAGCCCCCTTGCCTCCGGACCCCAGCCACCGGCCGGACACTTCCCCTCCCGGGCTCCAGCTGCTCTGCTCCGGCAGCACAGGGTACGGAGGCAAGGGGGCTGCCCGAAGCTCGGCTCTTAAACAATGCATATGAGTACTTCATATTACTCCTTCCAAAATAAGATTCTTTTAACTATTGTCTACTCTGAATTTCTCGTGCTATCATGTTATCCATTCACTTAGCTTTATTAGGTCTCTTGAGTTCATTCACAGTCTTCTCCAGTCTTGATTAACCTAAATAATTTTGTGTCATCTGCAAATGTTGGCACATCACTACACATTCACCAAATCTTTAATACATGCAATTGGTCTCTTGGAATCTAATACCACAAAACACAATTGTATTATGAAGCCAATTGTGGCCATCCTTTCTAGCCATTTTACTTCTTACAAGTAGTCTCCACACAGTTATTGTACTTGTTTATCTATTTGATTTTTTACAGAAATGATTAAATTGGTACAGCCCCTAGTGTGGATACAGTTATACCAGTAGAAAGGTGCCTTATACCAGCATAGCTTATTCCCCTAAATGTATGGGAATAAATTATACTGATATAAGCACCTTTCTACTAGTATAACTGCATCCACTTTGGGGATTGTATAGCTTTAAATATACTAGTTTCAAACTGATCTAGGTAAAGTGGTATAAAAATTGTATTTAGACGAGCCCTTAGTAACCACTTGGGACTATAATAATAGCAAACCAATTCAGCAAATGGATGTTACACTAACACTAAAATCAAAACCAAAACCCTTTGCTAATGGAACTTAAAGAGTGAAACTTTTAACTTACAAAAAGCAGGAAATTCAGAGTGATTGTCTCCAGTCCAGCCTTTACCCATCCTTGCATGTGTGCATTAGAATTGGGGCTTTTGTCATACAAATGTTATTGTATGGCTTGGCTATACATACGTTGCATAAGCTGTTAAGAACCTGCAGTTCCAGGAGACAGTGAGGCGTTAAGGCTATGAATCCTATCCAGCTGCATATAGCCGCATCCTTGCATCACACCTGCATGAACCCAGAGAACTACCCTAGATTCTGCTCACAGGCCTCTTCAACTTCATTGCCAGGTCAGAGCTGAATCCGGTAGCACCAATCTCAAGTGCTCTAAAATCATGAGAGATAGGGTGAATGAGGCAATATCTTTTATTGGACCAACTTCCACACGCACCTAGGGTGACCAGAAAGCAAGTGTGAAAAATCAGGACACTTTTTTTTCCCTTATAGTTCCTTATACACAACAAAGCCCCTAATGTCAATTGGGACATCTGGTCACCCTACCCACCTTGTCTAATATCCCAGTACCAACATAGCTACAACACCACTGCATACTAAAATCATGAATCATGGGTCCAAAAATCATGAGATTTGGGGAAATTATTTTCCTTCTGGTTTTGGAACCTTTAGGGATCATATTTTTAAGCTTTTTTCTACATCTAGAAATGTAATTTTTTTAAAAAGTGAAGGCTGAGATTCTGGCATAATCACATGATTCCAGGAGCTGAGGCAATACCCCAAATTGTGAGCTTCAAAATAAAGTCACAAAAATTGGCAACACTCAGGAGAATCTGAATTCCCTAACTGCCCTCCCTTGTTCCCATCTTCATTCAGCCACACATAGGTATCAGTGTAGACTCATAAATGATCATATGTCTGAGTTAAAAACTGAGTATGGGCCAAACCCTACCCCAGTTTAATGGGGATTAGAGGTATGCATCTGAAGACAGAATTTGGCCTGTTATTTGGCAGGAGTGTGGATCTGGAAACCCTGACACAAAATCAAAGTAAAATAACTGGTAGACAGCATTCTGCTCCCCTTGAAGCAAAGATCTGCCAGAATACTTGAGTGTGATGCTTTTTTCTGCCAACTGGCAGAACTGAGCTCCAGAACCATTCTTCACAACCTCACCCTCAACACAGTGAAGAGTGGCATTGTTGGGTAGGTATAGAAGGAGTTGTAATCTTCTCAAAGCACAAAATATGATTTGGGAAGGGTGTACATATATACACACACGCTCATATTCTTTTGAAACATAATTTATATATGAACTTGTTTTAACATATAGACATTTAAGAAGTGTTTGCTTCAGTATCTAATCAGGGTATCTTGAAGAAACCATTGGCAGTGAGAAACCTTAAGGGCACTGAGGATACAGCAGAATGCCCTGCTTGAAATAATAAAGGCAGCTGAATGCACCAGCTTCCATCACAGACATTTACAGTTTTGTTCAATGGCTTTCCCCTTGCTAAACTTTTTGGGGGTTGAAGTTCAAACAACATAATTTCAGCACATTTTTTGTTTGTGTTTTCCCCCAAAATAGAAATTGCTTTAGACAGGAAGAATTTTCGAAAAGGAACTAGACTTGAATCAAAGAAATGAAAAATCACATTTAAAAACCAAAACACTGTGGTTCTTAGCACTCTTCAGAAAGTTACACCCTTTTCTTGTACTCCCGATTGTTTTTCACTAAACGTTCCTCGTGTTGTTCTAAGTTTTACAAGTGTGACTCTTCATATTTCAAACATCTGGCTTGCAAATGAAACACTTCAGAAGTATTCTATAGCCTCAGTTATTGCAGAATCTTTAGTAACAAACATCAGCACGAGCCAACTGCCTTTCTTGCTTAAGGGCTCGATTCTGCACCTTTCAAGGCAATGATAGTGGGTTTTCCATCGAATGGAATGGGAGCAGGATCGAGCCCTAAATACTCACACCCCATTTCAATCCAAACAAACAGACCCTTTGAAATGAGTTTCATCACTTGTGTACCATTTGTTGTGTAAAGCAGGTGTCACTGGAACTTTTTCCTGTCTGTAACAGTTAAAACGCAGCATCCTGTAGTTAAATCCAATGACTTAACCAGTTGTAGCATTTTACAGATGTAACCCCCTGTGGATCTGTTAAAGGTGCTACTTGAATTCAGGCACCAATAGTCAAAAGAGGGTTAATTATCTCCTCCTCCCTCTCCCTCAAGCCCTTTCCATTTCAGGCTTTTTCTTGTTTAACAAAGATCCCTTTCATTTCTCCATATACAGTAAAAGAGAAAATCTTCCTAAACAAGGGTCTGATCGTGCCCGCATGGAAGTGAATTTATTTGTAAATCACTGAAAAGAATTTCCTTTTATAACGGGCCCAACCACAAACTTTCTTTTTCTTGGGCCAGTAATCCTTTCCACCGCCTGCATAGTGGATTTAATTCCCACAAAACTGCCTGACAGCGTTTAACTCTTCCTAAAGAGGGGAAACCAAACAGTGAGAGGCTGTATCAGGTTGGTCAATATGAAAAAGAGACTCTTCCTTCATTTTAACACAATTACTTTATAAATAGGAATGTCTGATATTTAGTGTTCAGCTGAATACCAAATAACTGTAAAGACTGAACAGTGGTTACAGCAATGCGTGATGCACTTACATGTATATTTGACCATTTAGAGCCAAATTTTCCACTCAGTGTTTACTCACTCCTTATTCAGGCAATATTCCCATTGACTCCAATGAGAACTTGGCCCAAGTAATAACCTTGGTATTCGATCCTTATTGCAGCAGGATGGTCAGGATGTTAGTAATGAAAAGGAAAAAAGGTTACCAATTGTTAGTCAACTTCATAAGCTCACCAGGAAGGACACAGGGTTCAGAAAGCACTTTTCCCATTACATTTTATTTATAACTTGCAGTTGTTGTCATAACACGATGTGTGGGGGGACACCACAGATAGGACATCTGCTTTGAATTAAAGAGGTGTTTACACCTGCACCAATTTCCCCAACCATATTAATGAAGGCTTTGGTCATGACTCTATATAGATAAGGTTGAATTTACACTTCCATTCCAAGCCCTACTCTCAATACTTCTCTAACTGTTGATCAGAGTAACCAGTTTGTTTTCTAACTTGGATGCTTAAAATAAGGTAGGAGAAAACATTTTTCTGAGAATCTGGAAAGTGTTGAATTAAAGGATCCAGATGCTGAAGCCTGGTCTACACTACAAAGTTTTGCTGGCATATCTATAGCTGACATAGCTATGCCGGCAAACCCGCACTACAGATGCCGACAGAAGAGCGCCATCTGGGGAGGTGGTAGCTCTGCTGGCAGAAGCACTTCTGCTGGCTTATGCTCCATCTCTACAGGGGGCTCTCCTGGCACACCTATTCCAGCCAAGGCTCTGTTACTCTGTTGCTGCATTGCTTTACTCAGCTCAATACCCATTTGAAGACAAATGTCAAGTGGTCCCTAATATATATATAGACTGTGACTCCATCTGGGGAGTCTAGCACTGTTCACTGCTATTATTATTTATTATTATTTGTATTATGGTAGTGCCTCGGGACACGAATCATCAACTAGGACCCTGTCATGCTAGGCATTGAACAAATACCTCAAAAAGAGACAGTTCATATCCCAAGGAGCTTACAAGGCAGGTAAGAATTTTTTCCTAATTGTATTACTAATTATTCATATTAATATTTACAGATACTAAGAACTGTTTTTCAGGGAAAGAACAACAGACTCTCTTGCTATTAACAGAAACACTCTATGTCAAATCTCCATTCTCTTATACAATTTTATGCCCATGCAAGGCCATTGACTTATCTGGAGTCAGACTATGGTGTAAGAGAATTGCAAATCGGATCTTCTGTCTCCAATCCAACCAAAGCGAAATGAAGATCTAGGTGATATATAACAAATAAATATGAAGACAATGGAAATATGTGCCAGTTTAAATAGTTTGTACCTTAACCTGCACAAGTAACTCTCTGCCTATTCCTGTTGGATGTTTCACTATTGCACGCCAAACTACTGTGTAACCAATGTGAACTCATTGAACATAAAAGAAGAACAGGAGTACTTGTGGCACCTTAGAGACTAACAAATTTATTAGAGCATAAGCTTTCGTGGACTAAGGCCCACTTCTTCGGATGCATATAGAAAGCTTATGCTCTAATAAATTTGTTAGTCTCTAAGGTGCCACAAGTACTCCTGTTCTTCTTTTTGCGGATACAGACTAACACGGCTGCTACTCTGAAACCTGTCATTGAACATAATTCTACACTACATAAGAAAGAATTTCTTTATATTGTAGATTTTCATCTGCATCATAACAAACATATGTGTTTTATAACTCTTTCACTAAACCTAAGTG
This sequence comes from Trachemys scripta elegans, assembly GCF_013100865.1. Classification (NCBI taxonomy): domain Eukaryota; kingdom Metazoa; phylum Chordata; order Testudines; family Emydidae; genus Trachemys; species Trachemys scripta. The sequence continues at coordinate 12,861,512 of NC_048300.1, forward strand.
TTGTTCAAACATTTCTAGATGAAATATAGTAATTGCCAGACGGAATCTGACCCAAAGTCCACCTAGTCCAGTATCCAGTCTCTGACAATGGCATAGCACTTAGGTCGATGCACTTAAGTCGACACAGTGTCAGTGTAGACACTGCGTTACTTACATCAACTTTAGAGGCCTCCAGGAGATGTCCCACAATGCCCCACCGTGACTGCTCTGGTCACCATTTTGAACTCTGCTGCCTGGCAGCCAGGTACAGACGTATGTGCCCCTCCCCTCTAAATCCCCACAAATTTTTGAAATTCTATTTCCCGTTTGCTGGGCGTGGAGAGCTCACCTGGCAACTGCCCAGCTGACTATGCCGGCTAGAGGCTAAAGACGCGCTCCTGCCTGGAGTTCAGAGGAGGTGGTGGATCTCCTGGGTCTGTGGAGAGAAAAGGCTGTGCAGGCACAGCTCCGATCCAGCCACAGAAATGTCGATATCTATGAGCAGATCACTTGGGGCATGGGGGAGAAGAAGGGCTACACAGGAGTGCCGTGTGAAAGCCAAGGAGCTGGGGCAGGGCATCCAGAGGGCAAGGGAAGCCAACACTCACTCTGGTGCGGAGTGCAGACATGCTGCTTTTACAAAGAGCTGCATGCCATCCTCAGCAGAGATCTCAACACCACCCCAAGAGCCTGGTGGATACTTTGGAGGAGTCACAGAGTCACAGGCCCCCGGTGTGAACAGTCAGGAGGAGGTGTTGGATGAGGAAGAGGAGGAGGAGTATGGGGGAAAGGCAACCAGGGTATCCGGTGGTGCAGTGAGCCAGGACCAATCAAGCCAGTCCAGCTCGGGTGAGCCTGATGCAGAAGAAACCTCTGGTAAGTATGCAGTTTGCTTTGATATTGCGGGGACACATCTGTTCATTTACTCCTTTTTAATCATACTAGTAGAGGTAGTGAAATAGCCAACAGAGGTGGAGTTGCTATCTGCTTCTCATTCTCTCACACATTTAGCCCCTGAGAACTTTGTTTATATGCACCGGGATGTCCCATGAGATCTCTAAGAAACTGCAGCATTGTAAATGTAGACATGCCCTAATTCCCATTTTCAAGAGTGGTGTAGGTACTCCAGGACCTCAAAGCTGGTCTATACTTGACAGTTTTACTACTATAATGATGTTGATTAGGGGTGGGATATTTTTCTGAGACAAAGTGGTAACAGCTCTAGTGTGGATACCCTTTTATATTAGTATAACTGTATGTACATAAAGGGGTTGTACAGCTTTAACTATATTGAAATAGTTAGGTTTTGCCGCTTTTACTACACTTGTATAGTTAAAGCGGCAAAACTTTCCAGTGACAAGGCCCCATTCTCATCAAAAGTCAATGGAACTTAGGTATCAGCTATATGTCCCCACAGGATAGACTAGAGAGGTGTGAGCTGCAGCATGCATTAAGGCCTGATCTGCCCCAAATGTTAAAGCAACCTAGGGCTGGCCTACACTACAAAATTCAGGTTGACCTCGCTATGTTGCTCAGGGATGTGAAAAATTCACACCCCTGAACAATGTAGTGAAGCTGGCCTAAGCTCTGGGGTAGACATAACACTTCTCGGAGAAGTGGATTTGCTACCTTCCCTCACTGAAGAACAGATGAACCCCTTCTGTTACTATACTAAGTGTGTCCACTACAGTGCTTCCGCTGTAGCTTTTCTAGTGTAGACATACCCCCTAGCTACATCACACAGGCTTGCAAATTATTTCATTGACTTAGCTACCACCTCTTGCAGAGGTGGAAAAACCCCTTCTGTCAACATATGAAGCATCTACACTACAGCTGCAGCAGTGTAGCTGTGTGTGTAGACATACACTGTAACTGCCCAGGGAAGACCCTGCTAGCACATACTAAAGGCTGCCTAGTTAACATTAACATAGTCCTGTTCCTGCCAGCAGGATCTACATGGAGCAGATACAGTGCATTACTTAGGCCTTGGCTACACTGGCGCTGTACAGCGCTGCAACTTGCTGCGCTCAGGGGTGTGAAAACGTCCCCCCACCCCCCGAGTGCAGTGAGTGCAGCGCTGTAAAGTGCCAGTGTAATCAGAGCCTGCAACGCTGCACGCTCCCTCGCAGCGCTGCAGCTATTCCCCTCGGAGAGGTGGAGTACATACAGCGCTGTGAGAGAGCTCTCGCAACGCTGGCGGCGCGACTACACTCACGCTTCACAGCGCTGTCGCGGTGAGTGTAGCCAAGGCCATAATGTGTGCTGCAATTCACACATACACACACCCGATAGTCTGTATTGTGAGGCTGAATACACAATCCCACATTGCCTCCCCGACGCCTCAGCTGTCCCATGGCAAATTCCACAATGCAGTTCCACATTGTCAATACAAAATTTGTAGAATATTGAAACTGAAAATGTGGGAGTGTATAAACAGAGTTTAGTATAAAAAAATAAATAACACAGGGGATACTGTACTGGATTATGCTCTTGATTTCCAAACTATAGCATGTATACATAAAAATTCCAGTGAATTTCCAGTCTGTCTCATCAGATACTGTGCAGAATCCAGGGACCTTGCCACTGTCTTTAGGCCCAACTTGCGGCTGCATATATGGGGACTTAGATAAAAGAAAAGCAGGAAAATGGATGCCACAAGTTGACAAATTATTTGAAAAAGATTCTGATTGTTATTCAAGAAAGCCATGCATCATAACAAGAGTTTTGTTGCCTTCGGGGGAAGATTTTTTTGTAAAGAAAAACCTTGGTTGTGCATTTATAGCTTGCAGCTAAGAGGTTCCAGTTAGCAGTTAATCAGCCATTCTGTCTCCTGTCCCTGGTTTGTGGGGAGAAGAGGGAAGGAGGTGGGAAACAAACAGGCACTACATTCCAAAGGCAGGTATTCTGTGATAAGAGGTGATGATGAGCTGAAAAGCAAAAGGGCTGTGGGGAAACAATAGAGCAGGCAGGGAAAACTTTAGCCATCTATCTCAACCCAGTCTTGCTCAATGCTTACCAGAGCAGAGGTCACCACCATCCATAGCCCATGAGAATCCAGATGTATGCTTTTTATTCTCCAATAATCTACAAAGAGATTTAGGGTGAAATCCTGCCCCCACTGAAGTCAATGGGAGCTTTGTCAAAAATTTCAGTGGAGCCAGGATTCACCCTAGAGAGTTTTACAGAAACTTTGAGCTCAAAGACAAACAACAGTGTCTTGGGAGCAGGAGAGGAATATGGGTGAGTTGAGAGAGTAGGGCCTAGAGAACCTATGTTCATTTGAGGATCTACTAGCCTGGAGGAAAATTCAGACTGGAACAACCAGCCATGAGAAACTGAATCAAGCAATGGAAGCCTAGAAACCACAGTAGAGGTTTAAGCTGGAAGATAAGACACCAACACTGGACCAGCCAGGGGAAAGCAAGGGACCTGACACAAATGGCTGGGGAGCTGATTTGGTAAAGTGGTGGTATTCCCACTAATTCTAAGAAAGAAAGAAACACACACACTAACATTAACTTTTCACCACCTTCCACAGTTCCTATCAGCCCTCTTGTCAGGCAATCACACTGGCTTCCTGTTCTGAGAAAAAGGTTTAAATTATTCTAGGTTCTAGTACAGTAGACTCTGCATACACTTATCAACAGAGCTTCAAGACCATCACAACATGCAATTAAGCAGCCTATATGCCAGTCCAAAATAAGGCTCTTTTATATTAACAGATACCAGTGGACTTACCATAAATTTCTCACTTAGAAAATACTTGTTACACACTGGAATACCCAAGTGATTCTCATAGATGCTGTATAAAAGAACTGTAGCTGCAATGTATTTATAAAGAGAAAAGATTAAGATAGATTTTTGAAACTTCTATACGTCTTACATTGTGAGCTCTTTTTGTTCTGTGTATACATAGCTCCTAGCACAATGGGGTCCTGGTCCATGGCTCGGGCTCTTAGGCACTACAGGCATACAAATAATAAATAAATAAATAAATAAATGAGTTGCCACTTAATACATGCAGGATGCATAAAAACATTTAATACAGATAACTCAGATTAAAATTCAGTTAGAAAAATTAACTGCACCTTATGAATGTTATTGCAACAGTATTATTATTATACGTTCACGTTGTATTCCCTGTCAGTACCTGACCTGGGCCGGGGAAGCTAATGATCCAACTAGCAGACCAAATTTGGTGGTGAATCCTGGTCACGTGTCACCTGAGGCATGTTGTACATATGCTAAAAAGAAGGAGATTAAACATTAAATTGTAAAAAAAAAAAAAAAAAAAAAACATAAAAGAGAAGACCGCATTGTACTTTGATTACAACAGGCTGGCTTGTGTGTGTCACACATGCTACTGTAAAATAACTGGTAATTGTGTTACAATATTGTCAAAATGACATTGTTGAATGAGCAACCAAAGATTATAGGATAGCAGTGTCCTAGGATGGAATCCCGTTGGTCACTAAAAATGGTCACCTTATATCCAAGAGGTGTGATGGCAAAAAGAAACCTGGTGCTTGCCCATGTACAGCAGTTTCATTTTCACCTGTGCTCTCTATGTCCCCATGAGAAACTCTGTTATTTTTGTACTGAGATTCACAACACAGTGTAGAATCAGAATCACTTATTGGGCCTTCAGCAGCATTCCCTTTGCCAAATTCCACTTTTCAGAGTGGTTGAAATTTTCTTGTGGAAGAACATAAACAACTAGAGCAGTGTCAACAATAGTCCTGCTGTATATTATCCCATCCATTATTGTCTTAGTAAACCTGCCCTTTGGTAGCAATTTGCACTTGTTACTGCTACTATGCTGTCCAAAGTTTCCCTGGGCCAGGATCGCCAATGGAACAATGCCAATTTACACCAGATGAGAATCTGGCCCAGAAGGAACCAAATTCTGATCACACTTACACTGTAAATCCACAAAAAGAACAGGAGTACTTGTGGCACCTTAGAGACTAACACATTTATTTGAGCATAAGCTTTCATGGGCTACAGCCCACTTCTTCGGATGCATAGAATGGAACATATAGTAAGGAGATATATATACATACAGAACATGAAAAGGTGGAAGTTGCCCTACCAACTCTAAGAGGCTAATTAATTAAGATGAGCTATTATCAGCGGGAAAAAAAACTTTTGTAGTGATAATCAAGATGACCCATTTCAGACAGTTGACAAGAGGTGTGAGGATACTTAACATGGGGAAATAGATTCAATCTGTGTAATGACTCAGCCATTCCCAGTCTCTATTCAAGCCTAAGTTAATGGTATCTAGTTTGCATATTAATTCAAGTTCAGCAGTTTCTCGTTGGAGTCTGGTTTTGAAGCTTTTCTGTTCTTTAAGTCTGTTACTGAGTGACCAGAGAGGTTGAAGAATTCTCCTACTGTTTTTTAAATGTTATGATTCCTGATGTCAGATTTGTGTCCATTAATTCTTTTGCGTAGAGACTGTCCGGTCTGGCCAATGTTCATGGCAGAGAGGCATTCCTGGCACATGATGGCATATTTCACATTGGTAGATGTGCAGGTGAACAAGCCCCTGATGGTGTGGCTGATGTGATTAGGTCCTATGATGGTGTCACTTGAATAGATATGTGGACAGAGTTGGCATCGGACTTTGTTGCAAGGATAGGTTCCTGGGTTAGTGTTTTTGTTGTGTGGTTGCTGGTGAGTATTTGCTTCAGGTTGGGGGGCTGTCTGTAAGCAAGGACTTGTCTGTCTCCCAAGATCTGTAAGAGTGAGGGATCATCTTTCAGGATAGGTTAGGGTTACCATTCGTCCGGATTTACCCGGACATGTCCTCCTTTTTGTGCTAAAAATAGCGTCGGGGGGAATTTGTAAAGCACTCACAATGTCCGGGATTTCCCCCTCCCCCCGGCACAGCAGAGCGAGTGGCTGGGAGGGCTGCAGGAAAGTCCCGGGCTGGACTCCGGAGCAGCTGGAGAGGAGCTCCGCCCTGCATTCTGAGCAAGTGTCTCAGCACAAAGTGCAGCCCTCCCCTTTTGCAACTGGGAGCAGTTTCTGCCATGCAGCGTAGCAAAACGGGAGCGAGAGCACTTTGTGCTGATACAAGGGCAGCTCTCCCCTGCAACCCGGTCCGGACCAGGGACCGGGTTTTGTTGTGCAGGGCCAGGGACCGGGTTTTGTTGTGCTGGGGAGCTTAGCCACGTGTCCGGCTCGCACAGAGCCCAACACCCTGTTCTGAGCAGCAGGGTAAGGGGGGGCAGGAGAAGGGGCAGGGAGGTTCTGGAGGGGGCAGTCAAGAAACGGGGGGGGCTTTTTGGGGGGAGTGGAGAAAGTTTTGGGCAGTCAGGGTACAGGTAGGGGGTAGGGTCCTGG